>NC_052664.1:4937515-5132515 GCF_016802725.1 Solenopsis invicta | reverse complement strand
TCGGAAAAAAACAGATCCTGCACATCATAAACGAAGTGCTGGAGCCTATCTGGGTGCAGCTCAGGATTGCTGACGCAATCAGAGTTCTCCGTGTTATTTGTGCTGACTCAAGGAGAGATCGAAAAGGCAACCTTATATTATACCCAGCAAACATTTTGTATGCAAAAGGATATCAAATTGGCACCAAATTCCAGTGGAATTTCGTACCAAAACCGTATTCTACTGTGTCCGCATTAGGATGCCCAATGTAAACCAAATCTGACGAACATATCTGAAGTCAAATTGAAACCAATACCAGAACAAATTTGATAAGAACAATGTGATGACAAAATGGCATCAAACACAAACCAAATCTGTTATCAAATGCGTTGACAAAATAATGTCAAATACAAACCAAATCTGTTTTCAAATGTGCTGACAGAATGACACCAAATACAGATCAAATCTGATGTTTCCGAGATCAACAAAAAAATTTATTTTTTTTTAACAAATTTTATTATTTTTAAAGCTTAATTTGTATCCACTGTTTCATATATAACATTTTAATTCACTTATTATAATTTCGCATTATTTTATAAATTTTTGAAAACGCATGTCGGCGACGGCGGATTCGAACCTAAGATTTCGGAATAACAACCTAACACGCTAACACTGTTGTAAGCTAATCGTACATACACACGTGATATCGTTAATAAAAAGTTATATTTGAAGTAAAGCTGAATTGAACCGAAAGAAACTTGCGTTTTGAATATCGCATGAACACTATCACTAAACCTATGATTATTTAACCTTAGATATTTTTAATATAAACTATATAAATAATTAAAATCTTTTCCTGGCCAGATCAGTCAAAAAATAACAATTAGAAGTAGTATGAAAGCATAATAAAACATTATTGACGTAAAGAGCACGTTGCAAAAGTCAATTTTGCAATTAATTGTTATAAACAAATTGTTAAAAATGACTGTAGAGGAAAACTGATTGCACCAATCGATTCACCGGAAAAAATTACTAAAGAAACGTATATGACGCTTTCTTAATTGTTATAGTTGTTATAATTGTTATAAACAAATTAGTTGCATAATTGTTTTGATAAAAGGATAATTGCCGAATTTTGGAAAGAGAGCACGAAGTGCGTAATGTAACATTTTATCCTTGTTTAACTTTTGGTGATCAACAAGGATTGTCATGCGCATTATGCGCTTTACGGAACTCAACTAATATTGCACTCTTGTGTGATAAATGCTGACATTTTCGCAATAGCAAGCTTGCTTACTATCTGCCATCAATTTGTCAATCATACATGCAACAGATCTGTCTGCTATCAGCTTCCAATCTGTCGTGTATTTTGACAAAGGGATAATATTGCATACTTGCGTGAAAATTGCTAACATTTTTTCAATAACAAACTTGTTTAATATTTGTTATAAATTTGTCGTCAACACTTTCAACAGATTTGCTTGCTTTTCAACGCCAATTTGTCATATACTCTGCCAACAAGGTTGTAGTACATTAGGTACAAATCTGCTAACAGTACCGAAAATACAAATGTATGCGGACCAAAATCTGTTACCAATCTTTGCAGTTGCAGAAATGGATATAGGGATAATTATATGCATAATTTACATAATTTTACGCACGCACACCCCACACACACACACACACACACACACACCCCCACACACATTTTCTGATTATATATATATATATATATATATATATATGTTCTTAAAAATGTTGATGTTGCAATATTAAATTTATAAGACTTTGTGTGCATTTTCAATATGTTTGTTATCTCTATTGCATTTTGTAATGATATACATACGCAACAAATACTAAGTTTATGTACATTTAAAATAAATTCTATTTACTTGATACTATATGTACCTAATCTAACCTAACCTAACCTAACCTAACTCTAACCTGATGTATCCTACGCCAACGCGAACACGCGCGTGCGCGCCTAGCTGTCTATCCCTGCCGCAAATTTACTTTAGAAAACTACATAGGAACTATAAAATCTGTGAATATTTTGTATAGTAAGCTATAGTTTTGTGCAAATTTTATATGGTAGGCAACAATTAACACATACAGTATTTATGTGTCTGAATAAGATTGAATAGTTTTTCACTTTAATGGTTTTTTTACTACACAGAATTTACCACTATCAATAAGGATTTTCCATAGTCAATAAGTTCTTATGAGCATTTTACAATGCAGCTTGTATATGTCTCTATAAGTGACACCGTCATTATGTTTCTATAGTGATTTGCTTATTATAGATTAATGTGTTTTTATATAGGAATGTTGATTTCAAAATACATACACTTATGAATATGGAATACCTCATTCAAATCTTATAGTTGGTTAATGTGGATAATTCAGTCGAATTACCTATATTCATCAATATATTTTTGAATAATGAATAATCATTTATTCAATACAACTTTTATTCAATACATCTTGAATAAGAAACAAAAATTTATTTTCTTATTCAATTTTCTGTTAATTGATGTGGACTGTATATAAGAATGCTAAAGTGAAGCAATTATTTGCACAGAATAATGTTTTTGTTTGGTACATTGAACTTTTGTTACGATTAATTAATTAATAATAAGTAACTAGACAACGTGCTATTAAACATAAAACAATGAAGTTTTTAAAACACGTGATAGAGACAATTCAATATCGATCGTATCGTAGAGATATTCAAATTTATAATCTTTAACATACTCCCCGCCTTGGAAGACTTAAGGTCTTTAAATATTTGACACGAAAATACGAGGAGAACAACATGTTACGCTACAATCTCAATATAAAGTTATACTTGCAATATACAAATGAGAATACCGAATACAAAATTATACTTTAAGAAAATGATCGTTAAGGAAACACATAATATACATGGTGAGTATGGGATAAAAAAAGATTAATAATTGACAAGTGTGTATATTATTCAATCGGCTAAGAATTTTCAATGTTCTTAGATGATTCTTCTATGGGTAGATGGCACAATTTAACAGTAGCTCGACGAATCAATCCTTTGGCGGTTCTAACTGTAGCGGCTCTTGTTATGGAATCCGATCCAGGATGTAACTTGGTGACCCGACCAAGCTGCCAATGTAACGGGGAAATGTTGTCTCCTCTATGAGTACCAGATCGTTTAGTTTCAAAATGCCTCGAATTGTTTTCCACTTGGTGCGACTTTGTAGTTCCAAAATAAACTCTTTGGACCAACGTCTCCAAAAGTTTTGCTGCATTTGCTGGATTCTTTGATAATGAAAAAGTCGTGATTCGTTAATATTAGTCAGGTCCGAACAAGGTATAGTAGTTAGAGTTCGACCTGTAATAAAATAAGCAGGGATAAGAGGTTGTAAATCTAAAGGATGTGATGACAATGGTGAAAGAGGCCTGGAATTTAAAATAGCTTCAATCTGTGTTAGTAAACTGTATAATTCTTCGAAGGTCAGTAAAGCGTTTCCCATAATTCTCTTCAAGTTTCGTGGATTTTATGCCTGACTCCCAAACGCCTCCAAAATGTAGTGAGTACTCTGGAATGAAACGCCAACTAATTCTTTCTGAAGCTAAGCAATCTTGTATTTCGCTTTGATTTTCTTTAAGAAATTCGCCAAGACGCTGTAATTCTAAATTAGCTCCGATGAAATTTTTTCCGTTATCAGACGATATTTTGGCAGGTCTTCCGCAACGAGAAATGAATCTCCGTAGGGCCAATATGAAGTTCTCTGTAGGAAGATTAGATACTAATTCCAAATGAATGGCCTTTGTAGCCAGACAGATGAATAAGCAAATATAGCCCTTGTACGTTTTGCATCCTCTTCCTTTTCTGTCCTTTAGGGTAAAGGGTCCTGCATAGTCTACGCCGGCATTATGAAAGGCAGGAGCTGACGAGACCCGATCATATGGAATAATTCCCTTGGGTTTGTTACGAAAACATATAATACAGTGATGCACAACTTTACGAGCTAGATTGCGTCCAGCAATCACCCAATAGTTTTCTCAAACTTGAAATAATAAAGATTGAGGACCAACATGTAAAAGACGTTTGTGTTCATTTTCGAATATAAACCTCGTTAAGAGATGTTTAGACGATAGAATCATTGGATGTCTTTTATTAAAGTCAAAATCGGAATGCTTTAATCGATCTCCTACACGAAGCGTGGCGTCAATGTGCAAGAATTGGGTTTAATCCAAAAATCTTGCTCTGCGGGCTTATAGATTTTCCTGTAGACAATGCACGGATTTCTTGCGGAAACGATTCTTGTTGTGCTGTAATTACTAAAATATGCATTGATTGCTGAATTTCTTCCATGCTAAAAGGACCGCTCACCTTTAGCTTACAAATACGTATGTCTATAAAACGCTTGCAGAAGGCTATTATACATAATAATCTCTCCAAATTAGAATAATTGTCAAATTTAATGAATGCTGATTTTATCACTGTGTTATGTATGACATTTGAGCTTGAAATTGTTTGTCTTACCTCGGACATTTCTGAGATATGACAGTTTTGTGTCGGCTATTGTTCCTTTGGTTCTGCCAACCAAGTTGGCCCATGCCACCATAATGACAGCTCTGCTAAAATCTTTGGTGGCACTCCTCGTGACAATAAATCCGCTGGATTATCAGCAGATAGGATGTGCCTTCAGTTGTCAGGATTGGAAAGTGATTATATATCAGTTACTCGATTACGGACGAAAGTTTGTAGCTTGGACGGCTCAAGTCTTATCCAACTCAAAACGATGGTGGAGTCACTCCAGTAGTATGAGGATTCAATAGTTATCTCCAACGATGCTCATACTTTAGCTACTAATTTCGACAAGACAAGCAGCGCTCAATTCTAACTTGGGCATGGTGAGTGACTTTAAAGGTGCAACATGTGATTTGGAACATTAGCTTAACAAGCGTTGCTCCCGATTCTTCAGTGGATCGTATGTAGACACAAGCTCCATAGGCCTTCTCACTAGCGTCCGAGAATGCATGTATTTCAATTCGTCGTGCGGACGAACAACAGACCTGTCTTGGAATGCGAAGATCGTTAATGAGAGCCATTTCGTTTGCAAACTACACCCATTTGAAGCGAATATCTGCAGGGAGTGGATCGTTCCATGCAAGTCTTTGTTTCCATAATGTTTGCAGCATTATTTTGGATGTTATGATGATAGGACCGAGAAGACCTAAGGGATCAAAAAGACGAACTATTAATGAAAGAATGGACCGTTTTGTGACGGGCTTTGCATCTGTGTTAACGTTAACACGATAAATTAGTTCGTCTTTATCGCAAGACTACGATAGGCCTAAAGTTTTGGCTATTCCAGATTCTCCAAGTTCGACTAGGCGATGTGAATCAATTGTTGTTCCAACGTTATCAAGTATGTGAGGATGATTGGAGATCCATTTACGCAAAGGAAAACATCCTGATTCCAGTATATGTGATATGTCTATTGCGAGCTGAGTTGCTTCTTCTTGGGAGGGTGCTCCAAATAACAGGTCGTCAACATACATATTATTGCGTATTATATTGGCTGCTTTAGAAAAAGATCCCTCATATTCCTCTGCCAGACGAAATAAGCACCTAATAGCTAGAAATACACTCAAAGCCATTCCATACGTGATGGTATTGAGTTCGTACGTATCGATGGGATCGGAAGATTTTTCTCTCCAAAATATGCCCTGAAGGAAGCGTTGTGATGACTCTATCCAAACCTGTCGATACATCATTGCTATGTCTGCTCCCACGACGTAAGGATGTTGTCTGAAAGATATGATAATCGACAAAAGATCTTGCTGAATGGTAGGACCTACCATTTGTAAGTTATTAAGGGATAGGCCAGTCGAAGTAGGCGTTGAAGCGTTAAAAACAACATGCAATCCCAAGCAGGAAAGAAATATTTAAAAAATGTTTTTATACATATATAGGGTACTTTATTCCTTGCGGAGTACACTGCGGACCTCCGCTCCGCTTACATAGTTTCAACATTTTATTCCTTGCATCCTTTATAACGCACGAGAGAGAGAGAAAAATCACTCATCTATTCATACCTCCACACTCATTCTCTGGACCTCCGTTTCCGTCGCATTTTTCTCTCTTCCTTCCACACTCTCATTCATCTCTTCTCCCAGCCACTCTCTTCCCTCCCTCATCTCCTCCAGTTTCTTCATCCAAACCTCTCCCTCCCCCCTCTCACCTAAAACCTCTTCTACCATCTCCTGCCATCCCTTTTCCGTCCCCTAATTTGTGCATTCCTCCCATATATGTTCCCACGTTTCCTCTCCCCATCCACATATCCTACACTTTCTTTCCTCTTTCTCTTTCCAGTATCTACCTTTTCTCATACCGTCTCCTAACCTAAACCTAAACCTAAACCTCGCCTCGCAACCCTTTTCCATCTTTCCTCCTTCCAATCCCTCTTCAAGTATCCTCCCTCTTCACTTTGCTATACCATCTGTTGAATCTCAAGCTCCTAATTCTTTCCCACCTTTCCTCTTCCTGCCGCCTCCTCTCTCTTGCTACCACCTCTTCCCCCCTTAACCCTCCCTCTTCTCTCAATTTTTCTATCTCCTTGATATTCCAGCTCTTTTCTTCATAGAAACCTCTTCTTTTTTCCTCCCATGTTCCCATCACCTTTCCCTCCTTTGCTCTACCTCTTATTTTCTCCCAACACAACCTTGCCAACTCCCCCCTCCTCCTGCTCCCAGTTTCTTTTCATAACTCCATGCCCTCATTCCTGCCCTTCCTCTTAATTTTTCCCTCTGCATCTCCTCCCTTACCATGTACCCCGGTGTGTACCTTCCCACCCCTATTACCTATTTCAAATACCTGTCCTGTATCCTCTTTACCCCTTCCCTTTTTTTCCACCGCCAAATTTCTGCACCATAGCTAACCACCGTCCACACTAACCTATCAAATAACCACATCCTTCTAGCCCAGTCCTTCCCGAATTTCCTCTTTTCTATTCCCCATACCTCTCTCATCACTATCGCTCCTTTTTTGACTCTCTCCTCTATATGCTCTTTGTGTCCCCCATTTGCCATCATCATGTACCCCAGATATTTATACCTTTTCACTTCCTCTATTTCATTTCCTTTCTATTTCCATCTTATCTTTTTCTGTCTCCCCCCTCTTCTACACCTCATCACTTTTGTTTCCTCCACATTTATCTCTAATTTTTTCTGTTATACATATTTTTTTAATGTTTTTATTCGGCGGGTCCCGATAGCACACAAACCACCCACAATGGCAGATGCCTAGAGATTTTCCGTAGGTTGGGTTAGATAACTCAAGATGATTGGTTGGTGGGCTATCGGGATGTACGCTATCGGAACCCTCCCGTTTTTATTAACCCTTTCATCTCTGCTTCATCCTCTGCCACCACCGCCACATCATCCGCATACGCCAGGGAATAGATTTTTCTTCCCTTCACCTTTACTCCCCCCCCCATCCCTCCTTTTCTAACTCTTCATCCAAATCCGCTAGCAGTAGTGTGAACATGCATGGGCTTAACGGACATCTCTGTCTCACTTTTTTACCTGTCCAAAAGTTTCCCCCCTCCCTTTCCCCCACCCTTACTCTACTTATTGTCTCCTCCAAAACTTCCTCACACCTCACCAGACTTTCTCTCACTCCCTTCCTCCTCATTGTCTATACCAGTATCTCCCTATCCACCGAGTCAAACGCTGCTTTCATATCCACAAACATTACTACTTTGCCTTTCGTTTTCGTTATTTTCTTATTTATTAGATAATTTACCACGTATATGTGGTCTACCGTTCCTACCCCTCTCCTGAACCCTGTTTGACTCGGTGGTAATATCCCTTTATTTTCCACTTCTTCCTTCAGTCTCTCCGCCAAAACCGCCGCGTACACTTTATACGCCGTTTGCGTAAGCGTAACCCCCCTATAGTCTTCTATCTTTTCCCCCTCCCCCCTTTTCATTATCGGTACCACTATCCCCTCTCTCCATTCTTCCGGCCATCCCTCTCCCTTCCACACTCTATTGCATATCTCCCAAATTGCCCTTCCCTTATTTCTTTTCCCCCATATATCCATACCTCATTTATAATTCTATCCCCTTCTGTTGCTTTTCTCTCCTTTAATTTCATTATCGCCTTACCAATTTTCTCTCTACTAATCTCTTCTTCCTCCTCTACCCCTCTCCCCATTACCTCCCCTCTTATCCTCCACTCCACTCCCCCCAGTACCTCTTTAGTGTTTTTTCCATTCCCCCATTTCAATCTCTTCCCTAACTCTCTTTCTCTTCCTCCTTCCTTTATTCACTACCTTCCACACATCCTTTTCGGATCTTATTGCTTCTATTTCCCTCTCCCTTTTCTTCTTCTCCTCACAATGTTCCCTGCATTTCCTCCTCATTTCTTTATATTTTTTCCCCTCTTCCCCTCTCTTCCTCCACCTCTTTCATTCCTCCGTAACCTCTCTTTTCCTATCTCTATATTCCTCATCCCACCATCCTCTCCGTTCCTTCTTCTCTTCCTTTTCTACTCTCTCTAATGCCACTTCTGCTCTTCTCTTCATTTTCCTCCAAACCTCCCCTACCTCCTCACCATCACTATCCGTCTTCTCAAAGTATTCCTCAAATTTCTTTTTTCCCTTCTCCGTCCAAACCCCCCTTCTTCCTCTCCCTTTCCTTTTCTCGTTCCTCTTTTCCCTCCGCCCTCCTCCCTCCACCCATCGTTATCAGCTAATGGTCGAAGTCCACCCAATCCTCCTTTATCTTTTCCACCTTCCTTCTTGTCTCTTCATTCCCGATCACGTAATCTATTACGGTCCCTCCTGTATTCGTCCATTCCCCCTCCTCATCCCCCTTTACGCTTCCACTCAATATCGACCATCTCAATTCTCCTATATAACCACATAGTTTCCTTTCTTCTCTATTCATTTTTTCATCCTTCGAGCTCCTCTTTCCCTGTTCTACCCCTCCCTCTTCATCCTCATCTACTCTTCCTCCTTTTCTCCCTGTCCTAGCGTTGAAATCCCCCCCCCCCCTATTAACACCCTTACCTCTTCCTCTCTATCCTCCATCTACTCTCTCAGCTTCCCCATTTTTTCCTCCAAATCTCCATTCACATACATTTTTTTAGCCTCCACCGCTCTCCCCCTAAATTTACTTTTACTACTTGTAATCCCTTCTCTTTTCTTTCTTTATCATCCTTTTCTCTCCCTATCCCTTCCCTTATTCCCATAATCATTCCTCCCATTGCCCTCCCTTTCTTACTCTTCCTTGTCACCTCTTGCACTTCCCACACGTATCCTTTTGGCAGCCATTTTCTAACTCTTATCCATCCCTTCTTCTGTAACCAAGTCTCACTTACCTTCCTTAATATCTTACTCAACCACCCTTCTTCTTGCTTTTCCGGCTGCTTTTCCAGCTGTTTTTCCGGCGATCTCAATACCTTTATACTTTTCTTAAAAATATCTGCCTGTAATGCATCTATTTCCTTCCTTTTCTCTCCTCTCTTAAACGCATCTATCAGCGACAGACTATACACTCTATCCCTCATCAAACCTTCTGCTTTGCTCGGTTTTCCCACTTTCTTCTTCTCCTCCTCTTTTCCTTCCTCTACTTCCCTTTCCCTCTCCTTCCCTCCCTCCATCTCGTCTTTCTTCTAACCTGCCAACTTTCCTATTCAAGAGTTTATTTACTTGCTGTCGGCTTAAATTTTTTTTTTGAAATATTTATTTTATTATTTTTTTTATTTATGTAAATAAAATATAAACGAAAAAAAAATTTTACTTAAGTAATCTATTTTTGCAGTTCTAGCAAATATTTACTAGAAAATATGGCTCTTTTTATATTTTAGATGATCACACTTTTTAACTTAAGAAAACAATTAATTTAATCAAGTTTAATAATATTTTTAGCTTATTTGTAAAATCATTATATAAATGTAGCAAATGTAAAAATACAAAATATATATTATGATAATATATCGGTTACTCAAAAGTTACTCCAATTCAAAATTTTCCGCGACTGCACTTACTCTCTCCTGCTATGCTTTTCACTTCTACCGCTCAATGCCGCTACCCTTCCTCTTTTCTGCTTTCTCTCTACTCTCTATACCTGCTCTCCCGTCTAACCTCCAAATCTCCAACCCTACTATCACTCCTGTCTCCCTATTCCCTTATCCCTGCCCTATCCCTTATTCTCCCAACTGCACCTGCTACTTCTCTGTCCTCTCACCCCCTCGCGCTCCAATCCTGCCCTCCTTTTTCTCAAAAACTTTTATATAAATTTAGTAAAGAAAGTAAAATTTTACAAATCTTTATCATAATAATTAATAAACGTGTTCAAAACATTTACCATAATATTTATCATAAATATTTTTTGAAACGTTTATAATAAATATTTATGATCAGTCCAATCTACGGCCATAAAAACATTTATTAAATGTTTATGATAAATGTTTATAAAATATTAAAATAAATATTATAAATATTTAGTAAATGTTTTATAAATATTTTGTGCTATTTGGGGTACTATTGGTTTCCATGTGCTTAGAAATATATTTTAGTATGTTCTGAAATTAATTCACTCTTTTGTAACGTAACAGATTTCAAAGTGTTTTTACAATAAAATATGTTCTGTACAAGAACACATAAATTGCAAGATGTTTATAAAACCAAATACTTGTAAATAAATTTGTTTTTACCTTCCTGCCTACCTTTCTTAAGTTTAAGATATCACTTTTTAGGTAAGAGCAAATTTTGCTTTTGCAAATGTGAGCCTTTACCACTCTTGTCGTGGCTATAACTAGTTTTCTGATTGTCTGTGTGTAAGATTTTATAGATAACCAAGTTTATAATCATAAGACAATGAGTCGAGTACCTTTCTTTTGTTGAAAACGCTTTTTATTAAAATTTTGACTCACATAGGCTAAGGCGCAAAACGTTACAAAAATGTGAAGTTTAAATAAAGCTGATGTTAATGCTATAATTAAAAAAGCTAAACAAATTCAGAAATTTTTAATGTGCATAAAGGTTTGTTTAATACTAGAATTACTAAAAAAACTCATTTATATTTGGTATATACTGTTTAAAATATATACTTATGAAAATACTATAATCTTTATGGCTTGATCTCTTCATTAGAGATTCTTAATGAAAACCTATCATAAAACGAGTTTCTTTATCTAGAAACAACTTAATTTTGCAGTCATATTTATTATTATGTGCTTTCATGGAGAATTAATGAAGCAATAAATTATAAAAGATTTATATTTTTTTTCCTTGTTAAAACATAATTTCCTAGAAATATGTAATGCATATTTTTATCCCAGATAAGATCTTTGGATTAATTCTTTGTAAAAGCAAACGAATTGTTTGGTTTGCTTTTGCTTAGAATTAATTCGAAAACTTTTCTGGGATTAAAATGTGCAAGAAGCAAATTAGGTTAAGTGAGATTGATAAAATAGCATCATTGCAGCAATATAACAACACTAAAGCTTTACGTAATAGCTACATTGCACCAATCTAACAAAGTGACGAACTAGGTTGTTAATTGGTATATAATTGCAATTTTGCTATTACATAACAGCAATGTTTTCCCTCAGTTACATGTTACGTTGATATAATGTAACCATGATGAGTGGGAAATTATAACTAACATGGACGTTACATGTAACGAACACGTTATATTGCGTGTTACCTTTAAGTTTATTGCATCAACATTGCTATTATATAGCTGTGTTTGCTGGGTATGATTTACGTGACGGTATACGAAACACGAGAACTGGCGCGGCAATGTTGCTATCACATTATTACGCTATAGACACAACTGATAAATGCCGGTCGCAGACCAGCGCGATAATGCGACACGCGACGCCCGACAATCCAAAGAACATACAGCTTTCTTTAGTTTGTTGGCCGCCATTACCGCCATGTACAGTGAAGCAGGGATTCGCCGGTTGGTAACGTACACCGCCCGTATAGGCGCATAGAAAACACCAAGTTTCTCCATAACAGCACGTCGATTCATGTCTTCTCTCTCCACCCAGCATCGAGCGAGAAGGATACACTATCGTAGCGCCCCCACCACCTTCTGCCCGCTCTTCGATCTTTGTCGCGCTGCCACGAAACATGTACGTGCGCGACTTCGCGTGGGTGCGGCAGCCGAACATCACCGCGGAGGGACAAAGAGACACCATTTCTGCATTTCTGCCGGTGCATGTATTATACATAGGGGAGACTGGGGCTGGTTGTTACAGGGGTAGGTTGTTACAGCGCCAACGGTAGCTAAACCGAAACCGCTATAGTGACGTTAGAAAGAGATAAATAATCACGCCACTGTCGGCCGACATACCGCGCGAGCTAGCGGCGCTGGCGTTCTTGTGAGAAGAGCCCGTGCAAGCAGCTGTCAAAAACGCAGGTTCGTAATATTTTCATTTTTTAGTAATTGGTCTAGCACTTGTTATCTAAATAAGCAGAAATGTGTATGTTGTGATATATACTCTCTAATTCCTTCTGTTTACAATGAACTTTACTTTTATAAGCTTTACAAATTTTTGTATTTTAATATTTAATCTTAAGAGGTTAGTTTCGGTATTGGGGCTAAAAGTGACATTTTCTCGGGGCAGGTTGTGACAAACCACAATTAATTTGTGATTTGTCACAATCTGCCCCGTCGTGCTTCTTGCTGACTGGTATAATTTAAATTATATAAATTTGTTATTTTTGGCAGGATGAGGAAGTATAAAAAAAAGAGTGAGCGTGGACAAATATCTCAAGACATCTACGACAAAGCAGCATCTGTTTTAGAAGAGGATAAAACGAAAATAGTTCGTAACATCGCAAAAGATTTTGGACTATGTCATATGACGCTAAGAAGATACTTACAAAAACGAAGCAAAGCAAAGGAAAAGTCCTTGTGTCCTTGAATGACACTACATCTCTTATTTTGGAATTTACCGAAGATAATATTGAAGATAATATTGTGGGTGCCGTAGAAGAATGTGAGAGCTCTGTTTGTGCTAACCCAGTTGCAGGTTCTAGCAGAGATTTGATCTACGATGAATCTACCTTTGCTCCTGAGATCGTTCGACCTTATCCAAAAGCTGCTGTTAGAACAAAGATAACACGAAAAACTCGAAAATCAGCTATTTTAACTGACACGCCGGAGAAGGAAGCATTGACAGTGGAACAAAGCAAGAAAAAGGAAAATACATCCAAAAAAATTAAAGTGACCAAGAAGGGAAAGGCTGAAAATACAAATAAGAGAGGAGAATCAGCTAAGAAGAAAAGAAAGATTAGTGTAAAAAGGAAGGTATTGCAAAAATCTGACAAAGATAGCTTAGAAGATGATCATTTTTGCCTCATATGTTGTGAATCATTTGATCAGAGTCGAGCTGGTAAAAAATGGGTGCAATGTATTGTTTGTAAAAAATGGTCACATGTGAAATATGCTAAAGGAAATATACTATCCTATGTTTGTTTAAATTGCGATAGTGATTATTCCGATTGAAGTGACTGAACTGTTGTTTTTAAGATCTGATAGTTTTTCTAAAATAATTATATTTTTTTTTTGATAGCCAAAGTTTTATGTTATGTTGGTTCTTAATAAGATGTTTCTCTAATAGAGCTTATAACTTTCGTTTACAAATTTACAAGTTACTTGTATTTTTGTTTTAAAGAAAACTATAATTTTACTTAATCTTTATTTTGTTTTGATAAGGCAGAAAGACCAAAAAATGTATGCCTGAGTTTTTATTTAAATAAGAATATAATTTTACTTTATTTTATTTTGTTGTAACAATTTACACCCGTGTGGTGTAACAACCAGCCCCTGGTGTGGGGTAAAAAGTTACATGCCTCTTTTTTCAAAATTTTTTAATTTATGTAATTTCTAATGGGCGGTTACATAAAATTATTATTAAATTTAAATCCTGATTAGTTACTGAATCTAGCAAGCCTAGATTCATTTATAACAACAACATAATCAAAGAGTTGAGACACTTTATAGAAAAAATGTCACAACCAACCCCGGTCTCCCCTACAGAAAAAGATTAAGCGCATACAGTAGATTGCTCACGCAATCTTTTGTATCTTCTCATCAAGTTTTGTGTTTGCTTTATATTCAATTTTGTATATTGTCCTCGGTTATATAGAGGAGGGACGTGTACCAATTATAATGAAAAATGATAATAAAACATAACGAAATCAATGTCGAATCAATTACCATTTTTCACTGGGTATTGCCATTTCTTGCAAAACAAATTTTGTATTTATTTCTATATACATGACAGTTAACATTTAATTTATTAATTTAATATATTATATTTAAAAAGTTTTACAAATTGAATAAACAAAAATTGAATTGAATTGAATGAATGGGTTTGGTGGTGCCGAACACATCCAAACCGTACCGGAAACAGCCGAGTTTGTCCTATGCTTCCCCTTACCGCGTTTATCACTATTCCTGCAAGCTTACGTTCAGGGTATGTATTCATATTTTTCAATTTTCGTATTGCAATATTTTATATTTCATAAACAAATAAACACGGCGACTGTGGGTAAAAACGAAAGTTGTACATAGACAAGGCATTTGTGCAATAGTTTTTTCGGTCTTAGCAGCATTCTGACTATATAACACAATTTTAATCGCAATATGTATTGTAATGTATATCACAATTATAATAAGTTTATTTTTGCAGTTACATAAATATTTTTCATTTCATTTAAGTTTTTTTTGACTACGTTGTAATATCAAAATAGTATAAAATTATTATACTATAATATTAGGAGTACAAATTGAAAACCGCCGTTTTCCAGTAGATGGCGCCAGCGGTAAATGCTGGCGCCAAACGTTAAATCAAAAATTTTAAATGTAAGGTTGGGCATCTGGCAACAATTCCTTATCATTGCAGTTGTGAATTTTTATCGGCGTTATATATTTTTTTGTGATCGAAAATGTCGAAATTTGTGCCCAATAAGCGTCATTTGCGGGAAGTTTTGCTTTTTGCCTTCAATTTGAAAAAAATCTGCGGCTGAGGCGCGTCGAATGATTGTAAAAACTTATGGTGAGGCTTCCATTAGTGAAAGAACGTGTCGAGAATGGTTCCAACGCTTCAAAAGTGGTGATTTCGGCGTAGAAGACAAGGAGCGTCCCGGACAGGTGAAAAAGTTTGAAGACGCACAATTGGAAACATTACTGAATGAAGATTCATCTCAAACGCAACAGGATTGCATTGCAGATTCATTGGGCGTGACTCAACAAGCTATTTCACATCGTTTGAAAACCATGTGAATGATCCAAAAGCATGGACACTGGGTGCCATACGAATTAAAGCCGAGAGACGTCGAACGGCGTTTTTTCGCGTGCGAACAGCTGCTCCAACGGCAAAAACGGAAGGGTTTTCTGCATCGTATTGTAACCGGCGATGAAAAGTGGATCCATTATGATAATCCAAAGCGAAAAAAATCATGGGGCTACGTATCAACATCGACGGCCAAGCCAAACATCCATGGCTCGAAGCTCATACTGTGTATTTGGTGGGACCAGCTCGGCGTGATTTATTATAAGCTGTTGCAACCGGGTGAAACCATCACAGGAGCTCGCTACCGAACACAACTAATGCGTTTGAGCCGAGCATTGCAAGAAAAACGGCCACAATACGAGCAAAGACACGAAAAAGTGATGTTGCTGCACGACAACGCTCGGCCACATGTTGCTCAGGTCGTTAAAACCTATCTGGAAACATTGAAATGGGACGTCTTACCTCATCCGCCGTATTCTTCTGACATCGCCCCTTCAGATTACCACTTGTTCCGATCAATGGCGCATGGCCTGGCTGAGCAGCACTTCCATTATTACGAAGAGGCCAAAAACTGGGTCGATTCGTGGATCGCCGCAAAAGACGAGCAGTTTTTTCGACACGGGATTCGTATGCTGCCCGAAAAGTGGGAGAAAGTAGTGGCCAGCGATGAACAATACTTTCAAGAATAAGTATGTAACCATTTTTCAACAATCAAACCTCAAATTTTGACAAAAAACAGCGGTTTTCAATTTGTACTCCTAATAAATCTTTTTTTAATCATAAGAGCACATTTTTAACTTTATTTGACTATTTTTTACCTTACTCGGTATTAAAAGTTATTTTACCAGCATATGGAGGCAAGATGACGAAATTGACATGTCTTAAAAAAATTTTAATTAAAAAAAATTCTAGTTTAACAACTTCTAATTTTTACTGATTATAAACAAGGTTTTAGGACTTTCTCTCGGCGAATTTTGTCACTGAATTTGCCAAGAATTCGAAAATCTCAAGTCATTACTTACATCAATATCTTTTACAAACTGATCGATTATTCGATCGATTAAAAACTTCGTCTCTGTGCTTTCACATTCTCTTTTACACTGTATTCTCTGAATCACGTTCCCAGAGAACAGAGATCATCTGATCGAGTTCGGTTATCAACGCGTAACTTCAGTTGCATTCTCATCGTCAATCACTTCGGTATTGAATGACGATTATCGCCCATTAAGCATCGTTTTTCCATCCGGTATTTTCGATTATGGTTTTTAGAATTCATCTCGCGAGTTTTCCCTTTTTTTCATTCATATCTACATGAGAATTCACATGTTCTTCTGCTTGACATTTCAGATTTCCATTCAAAAGAGGATCGCAATCGTCATTCAATCTGATATGATCAATATATCGATTTTTTGCATTTCTTTAATGTTTTTATTATTCAATATTCTTTATGAAAGAAAATAAAAAAACTTCTGAACGTAACATATTAAACATACATCATATTATAACATTGTTGCAATGTTGTATTGCAGTGTTTCAATAATCCCTTTTTGCAATCTTTCTGTATTATTTGGGCTCTTGTAGAAATTTACTAATTTCTTTATTTTTTTTAAATTTATATCGGATAAGATAGAATAGGGATTAAGTATTCAAGAAAAAGAGAAAAAGTATGTACATATTGTTCAATATACTAAAATAATTACATTCTTAAGAAAAATTGTGTTTTTTTTATTATAACTGTACAAGTAAAGAATCACTGAGAATAATTTATATACATCTACAATTAATTTTACATAATGAATGAACAGTGTAGCTGATTATAAGCATAACTTATCTAAAATTTTTCTGGAAAATAATGAACTGCTAGTGTCTTTGGAATAATTCTTAATTTATAAAAGATTTAAAGTTAATACGTATAGATATTTTCATGCTATGCAGAAAATACTATTGTATTAGAAACACAGTATGTTTTCTTGTTTTATGTACAATATATCATTTTAGATCTATATATTTTCCCAACACACACCTAATTTTAGGTGATATAGAGATGCAGTCTTAAAATCATCACTTCTGCCTCAATACGTACAAAAATTGTGCGGTTTACAACAAAAAACCGACTATTAAATAAAATATATTCTTTGTACTGTTAAAGAGATTTTTAAAATTTTATATTTAAGTGTCAGACATTAAAAAAAAAATTTTTAATATAACATACATTAACAAACGTATACTTACAAAAAATTAAATAACATACAAAAACAGTTTTATAGTTTAATTATATTTGAATTTAAGATTCAATTGGATAATTTTTGTGTTTAATAAAATTCATAAAATTAATCTACGTACCTGGATGCTATATAAAATACATTTTCCATTTTCCATTATCATGTAATGAATACGGAATTAATACATATTTTCTAAATCTTATTCTTTGATGATAATTTCGAAATGTTATAGGCACATATTCACATTTCACATCTCATGTTAAATGGCCGTATAATTCCTAACTTGAGACAACATTTAAATTTACTTTTCTATTAGACAACCATGTTCTTTTTACTGAAAAGCAGATATGCGAATATGCCCTGCAGACTCGAAGAACATTTTGTTTACACATAAATATATAAATATATAATACTAAAATAATTATATTAAATACTTATATTAAAACTTGCATTTATAAGGAAAGCTAAATTGTTTCACACATACATACGTACAGATACGCATTTGTACACATCCGCACGCACGCATATATTTACACGTATACAATAATTCTACAGTTTTATATAATAACATTTAAAAATATCTGAAAAACAATGCATTTTTTGGAAATTTTGCCATAAGAAATAGGTACTTATTTTTTGATGAGATATACAATAAATACAGGTATGTACGTATCCATATGAAACATTGTTATTTACGTGCGCGCGCGCGCACGCGTGTGTGTGTGTGTACACACGCACGCACACATACACACACAATGCGCGCGCACGTTTATATGTACAGAGTCGAAAAATCACACATAAATACTTCCAAAAAAATAAATTTTATGAAAAAAATTACTCGGACATTAATTCTACATTTAGTTAAGAAAATATTATTTATACGCAAAAAATTGTTTTATACTATATAATATTTAAAGAAATTAACATTATCATTATTATTAAAAAAATTAGAATTATACAATTTTTCTTAGGTAATGATTCTTCTGGGTTGAAACTGCTAATCTTTAACTTTTCTTTCATACAACTTTATAAATATTATTCAGATATAATTTTTTAAAATAAGACGCACTATATACATATTATTCTCTTATATCAAGATCATTTTTGCTTTAATTTTAAAGGCTAAAAAATACTTATTTCGAAATTATAAATTACTAGGACAAAAATGGTGCAAAGTGCTTAATCACAGTACGATAACTGTGTATGAGAGAAATGCGAGAAATAATACTTATTGCAAATTGCTTTTTGTCAGTAGCATACTAAAAAGCTAATAAAATGTATATAAAACGTGTGTGTGTGTGTGTGTGTGTGTGTGTGTGTGTGTGTCTGTGTGTGTGTGTGTGTGTGTGTGTGTGTGTGTGTGTCTGTATGTGCGCACGTGCGAGTGTGCTGTATGTATATGTTATGTACACAGGATAGCCAAAATTACTGCATGTCCTTATAATAATGAATTCTTTAGAATAATCAAAGAATTTTAATACGAAAATATCGAGGCTAACATACTTGTTGAATTATTCATAAATCATAAAGTTGACATTAAACATGTTCAAGCTTGATGTTTTAACAAAAGGTAAAGTAAAAATTATTTTTGCTTCTATACGAAATCTATTTGTACATTACGTATACATAATTAACATTGAAATCAGGATTGGAAAATAATGCATTATTTTAAACACTGTTACCGTTAAATTTTTTTATAACAATTGTTATAAAAAACAATTTTATAACTTTTTTTCTGTAATGATTACGCTAATTTTATTCTGACAGTGATGGACGAATTTTATTGTTAGTTTTATCGTTATTTTATTATTGTTACAAACAAGTGAAATAGCCATATAGGCAATTGAACAAGACTCTAAAAAAAAAGATCAAAATTTTGTGAAAAAGTAATGAAAAATATTTCATTACTTTTTCAATTTCAATACCAAAACATGTGCAAATTAGCAAAATAGATTCATAGCCACGATCATTTACCATTTATATATGGTAAACATTGTTATAATAATATTGGTATATCAGTTATTTTTTTTATATGAAAAGAATAATTCTAAGTATAACATTAAAAGAAATATTAGAAATATAAAAATTGATATATATTACACCGAAATACAAGTGTATGTTAAAATTCATAGAATAAATCAAGATGCACAATTCTTATTTATAATTAGAGGAAAACCACATTAAGAGGCTGTTTTTTAGGCTTTTCTTTACTATTTTTTTGAGGCGGATAAAATAATTGGAATCTATTTAAACTTTGGTATCATTTTGTTCATATTTTCAACTACATGTGACATTTTTTCAAGTCGTTTCTTATGAAAATGTTCAAGATACAAGCTGCCGTCTATCAAAGGTCATCAAGTCATTTGCGGGAAATGTGTAAGTCACAGTTTTGATCTGAAAGAAAAATGGCGAATGTTCTGGATTATTGACATGTTTTCTAAGAATATAAACCACTTTGCAACTGAAAATGTTGAAAATTGAATGTTTTAGGGGATTTGAAAAAAAAGTTTCAATTTTTTCACCATTTTTTGCAATAAAAAAACAAACTTTTAATTAAGATATCCTTCTGCAAGTTGGTATATATTAATAATATCAATATTATTTATGCTTTATGTTAACAAATAAAATAAAAAAAACAATGTTAATTACATAACAGAACATTGTGTAATAGTTATCATTTCTTTATAAAAATTTAATAATTTTTTAATATGTGGAATATTTCAGAATTTCTCTATTTATTTAACCTGAAAATACAGTATTAACAATTTCTTAGTTTTTTAGTTTTTTTATAGTTATAAAACCGATCAATTTTTAGGTAATTTGCACTCTTATATTCAAATAAGCATCATTTTGTAACAAATGCGACTTTAAAAATCAGCTATAATAAAACCTATATTTATAAATTTAATTTAAGAATGTATTGCGTTTTTTGTTTTAGATGAATCATATAGATTTTGCAGTGGGCATTGTAAATCTTAACAATTAACATGTCTGATGTCAATGGCAATATCTGCTACAATTTTAAATAACAATTTAGCATTTTCTTAAGATAACTTTATACAAGGTGATTCAGAATAACCCGTTGTCATTCAAGAGACGTATTCCTAGTCAAATTCTAAGACGATTTTTCCTTTGACAAAAATTTGGTAGACGCTTAAATTTTGAAATATATTGGGAATACGTTCCTTGAAGGACAACGGGTTATTCTGAATCACCCTGTATAAGAGCTTTATACAAATCAAGTTTTAATAATTTTAATGTTTTTAAAGGAAAATATTCATGAATATAAGATTATCTTTTTATTTAGATGTATGTAACCTCTTAATTGCGTAAATTATTATCAAGCATTTTCAAAAATAGCTTCATATGATCTCACGGCAGACTCGTGCTTAAATGCAGTAGACTCTTGTATAAAAATTGTTTATAAGTTTAATAAATCAGAAAATGTATGCGCATTCATAAATTTTCATACATAAAATCTTAAATCATACATGAAATTTTGATGTTTAAACTATTGGGTTGTTCAGAAAGTAATTTCGTTTTTTCCCAACAGAGGGCAACTTCACACTTAAGCCGCATAATCATTATATATTTTGACAGCTGATATAGCAAGGCTTGCTTGTGAAAAAGTTCGATTGATTCTACACAGTAGTTTTTGTTTGGTGCCCTATCAAATATGGAAAATAAAAAGCAGCGTTTTCGGCATATTTTACTTTTTTACTATCGAAAAGGTAAAAATGCTGTTCAAGCAAGAAAAAAATTATCCGATGTGTATGGAGAAAATGTATTGATAGAACGCCAGTGCCAAAACTGGTTTGTACAATTCCGGCAATTTTGATGTTGGAGATGCACCACGTTCTGGAAGGCCAGTTGAAGCTGATGAAGACACAATAAAGGCATTAATTGATGCAAACCGGCGAATAACAACTCGTGAGATCGCTGAGAGGTTAGATTTATCGAATTTGACCCTTCATGATCATTTGAAACGCCTAGGTTTAATCTCAAAGCTCGACATATGGGTTCTTCATGTTCTTACGGAAAGAAATCTGCCGTCGCGTTGACGTCTGTGATTTGCTTCTCAAACATCAAGAAAATGATCCATTTTTGAAGCTCATCATCACTGGGGACGAGAAATGGGTCTACAACAATGTTAAACGCAAGAGATCATGGAATAAAAAAGATGAACCGGCTTAAAGCACTTCGAAAACCGATATTCATCAAAAAAATGCTATCTGTTTGGTGGGATTTCAAAGGAATCGTTTTTTTTTTTTTTTTTTTTTTTTTTGAACCAGACAACACAACGATGAATTCTGAAGTGTACTGTCATTAGCTGGACAAATTGAATGATTCACTTAAACAGAAAAGGCCAGGATTGAAATAGAAAAAGTGTAGTGTATACGACCAAGATAATACGACATCTCATACAAGTTTGGTAATTCGTCAAAAGCTTTTACAGCTTGGATGGGATATACTGCCACACCCACCATATTCTCCAGATCTGGTACCTTCTGATTATTATTTGTTCAGGTCTCTACAAAATTTTTTTGACGGTAAAACCTTTACTTCAAATGAGGAAGTCAAAAATCATCTGGATCAGTTGTTTGCCAGCAAAGAACAACCATTTTATGAGCGTGGAATTATGCTACTGCCAGAAAGATAGCAAAAGGTATTAGATCAGAATGGACAATATATAATTCAATAAAATATTTATTCACTATAAGAAAATCGTCTTTCATTTTCATAAAAAAAAAAAAAAAACGAAATTACTTTCCAAACAACCTAATATTATTGTAGCATTTTTTGCATATCTATATTTTAACAATGTTTCCAAAACATTGCATTGCAATATGCAAGATTGCAATATTGTTGCAATGTAGCTGCAAGATACTGTACCTTACGAAAATTCATATGTACACATGCACGTATACAAGACAAAAAAAGATATATTCTGACAAAAATTATATATAATTTTTCTCAGAGATCATGTAGGCGCATATGAAAACGTGTATGCATGCGTGTATATGCGTGTGCGGCACATTTTTATTAATTAATAAGTAGACATTAAAAACTTATTTTATAGATCCATAACATACTACTGAATTTGGGAAGTTTGCCAACAATATGATTAGTAGCAGTATTTTGCGATAAATTTGCTTAAATCAGATTGTTTTCAATCTCGATTATTGACAATATCTATAACACATAAAATTATTATGCACAAGTTATATTGCGTATATGATTTTATTGCACATATGTGCATTGCACACATTACTATGTTGCGTACAAAAAATAATAAAATAATTAATACATTATTATTAACCATATTAATTAATTGAAAAATTTCCTACAAACCAGACAAATTCATATTTAAAACATTTGGATTATACCAAGTCATTCTCTATTAGTAACGTCATATCGTGAACAATTTTGTTTCAGTAAAAATCAAACAAAAAATGGTAAATATAAATAGGTAGTAAATATGAAAATTCCGCAAAAACCAAACAAATCGAGGATTTTAATTTTTTCCTTTTAAATGGATCCTCAAAATTTCATTAATCTACAACTTTGTTCTTATATTTATTATATGCGTGGAAAAATATTTAAGTAATAAAAGATGTATAAAGGAGAAATTTTTGTTTTCTGAAAAAATTTAACTTTTTAAACTTGTTTGATTTTTGTAAAAAATTCTTCAATTATTTCAATCACTTTCTTCACGTTAATATAATTTTAATCAATGTAAAATAGTTACACAAACATAAATGCATATCTTTAATTGTTATTTGTGTATAATAATATTGTATCGTTAGTCCGTATATAATAGATATTAGAAATTGTTAGAAATCGAAATTATAGCTAATAACAGATATCCTCTTCTTCAAAATACATCTCCAATTGTTTAAATTACAACAATTAGCTTCTAAGTTAGCAAACTTCCGGTTCCATCTAATTTCTATATCATTATTTACATTATTGCTCAAAACTATTTGCCCACTGTGAGTTTTGTAAATCTTTTTTTATATCTAACTCCATTCAAATTCTACTATATCTTCTTTATATATGTAGAATTTAATATTTTTAACCATCAAGATTATTATTATTATTATTATTGTTATTAAGCCCAAAATCTAAGAGATTAGAAAGAAAGATTAAAATTCATTCTTCTTCAAAATTCTTATTTAATTATGAAAGACAAAGTAGGCAAATACTTTTGCAGTAGTATATAATAATTTTTTATCTATTTTATATAAATATAAATAAATTATATATGTATATGTATATAAATGCATACACACATATGTACGCGTGCACGCACGTACCACACACACACACACACACACACACACACACACACACACACACACACACACACACACACACACGCACGCACGCGCGCGCGCGCGCGCGCGCACGCACACACACACACGTAAATATACATAAACATAATGTAAATTTCTTTGGTCTGATTTTTGTTCTGCATCCTAAGTATACATAAAAATTATATACTATATTTATATAAAATTATATATAGAACATTCTTTTTAAAATAGTCGGAGATGTTATAATTATTTTAATCTAACAGATATAGGCTTCATATAGCTGTTCTAATTGAGTGAACCTTTACATATAACAACGTATATGTGTACGTATGTATATACACATACACACATACACGCGTACGCGCGCGCGCGCGCGCACACGCACACAGAATTTAGAATTGAGAATTTGATATACCATAAGTTGATGTTATTTAAAGCTAGTCTTTAATTCTAGCCTTTTAAACGAAAAATTGTCATAACTAATGATACAGTTATGACATATTTTTGTCAAAAATAATTTTGTGATTATAACAATATCAATGTTTTCAAATATATGTGGTGGTTTATATAAAGAAAAATAAAAAAACTCAATTTCAAAAATATCAATGCTAAACATCAAAATCGCAATTCAATTTGAATATGGAATTTTGTTGTATATGGAATTATGTCGATACAATAAAATTGATGATTCGTATTAAATTGATCCAATATCAAAAATATCACACTTTATTAATCATTGTTTAGATATAATAAAATTTCTACGTTTTAAATATTACTGCCTTCAAATTTACTGCTTTACTCTTAGTACATATTTTAAATTAATAAATTATACATATACATTTCTTCCTTCTTTCTTCAAAGCATACAAATTTTATATATTCTATTTAAAGTACTACAGGTACAGAAAAATGCACCTGAAACAAGTAAACAATTTGTCCTCAAAAAAATTTGCAGAAAAGTTTGGATAAACTTTTATAAATTCTTGTACATTTCGACTTTATATTAAATTTGAACATTTAATATCTCTGTATTAGCTTGTTACATACACATAAATAAATGTAATATCAATAAATGTAAGTCTTAAGCGGGTATTCTCACTTTTGGGTTTCAAAAAACTAATTATTCTAATAGCTTGAATCTTGAGTGGCATGTATAGAGGAGACCGGGGCAATTCGAAAATTTTTTTTCTTTTGCGTCTCCTAAGTCCTATATTCACTAAAAGAAAAGTTAGACGATTTAAAAAGTTGAACCTTCTTCTTCACAACGCCATTATAGATAGAACACGGAAATGTACTTGCTTTGAAGTACATATAAAAATGTCGACCAATGCTAAATATTTCAAATAGCCCCGAGCCCGGGGTAATTCGAAGTTAGTCTAAAAATATTCTGAAATTTATGTTTTAAGATACAAAAAATGTAAAAAGGCTATTGTTAAAATTTTGTTTTATTCAGAAAAGGATATATAGTATTATAGAGAAATATTACATACAATAAAAGAATACAAACGCACAATAAAAAATTTTATTGCTTTAGCGTTTTCGGAACAAGTCAGGGACTATTCGTATTTCGTGTAATTACATCTGTTAAGTATTAAATTGTATATTTGATACATAGAAATAAATATGAAAGAAAATAATCGTCGAACGACTATTCGATGTTTCGTGTTTTGAATAGTCCAGATATCAACTGTGCGCATTATTGCGTATCGACAAAAAATAGAAATCACACAGGAAAAAGTAAACATAAAAAGTTTCACATACATTCAACTGGACACAATACATTCAAAGTTTTCAAAAAGATTTGTATTTATCTTACTTACATTTCAAAGAAATGCTGACTATCAGAAATTACTTCGACTGTCGCAAAACACATTTTTCACTACTACGACTTCAATATGACGCCGTTACCAACAAAATTTTATTAGCAGCATCGTTCTATTAGGACGTGTTTAGAGTATTTAAAGTAAATTTTTAGTATGTACTCATAAAAAAATATTTCCATTTTTCGAATTGCGTCGTCTCCCGAATTGCCCCGGTCTCCCCTACATATATACCCACATATATTTCAACCCATATGTATATGCATATACGCGCGGATGTATACGCGCGCGTATATATACACACGCACACATGGTTTGGAATATATGTATATACAGGGTGATTCTTAATGGTTGTACCCACTTTTTACCATAGGAGCATGATTTACCGACGGATATGTATTTCTAACACATTATTATATTAGAAATTACAAATGCGTTTTCCTGGTAAAAAGTGGAGACGTTCATTAATAATCATCTTATATATACATACATATATATACACAGGGTGTCCCATTTTAAAAAACACACCTCAATAATTCTTCGATGAAACATTTTCAGTAAAAATGTTTCAGACAAAAGTTGCATGGTTTCAAGGGGGTTATAAGATGGTGTCATTAATTTGACCTTGAATAGTTGCTTGAAGGTCACGACACCTTCAATTTTTTAAATGAGACTGCCTACTTTTTATTACATATTCTTGTAGGTTATCTCGAGACCTTTCCAAAACACTACAAGAAAGTTTATTTTCGTTGAGTACTTTCCGAGTTGTAAGGCTTGAAAGCTATGGTATACTATAACTTTCAAGCGTCATAACTCGGAAAGTCCTTAACAAAAATAAACTTATTTTTAGTGTTTTGGAAACTTTTGGAAATCGACTACAAGAAAATGCAATAAAAAATATAGAATGTTAGGGAAGTACCGATACCCTTTAATTAGGGAACTACCGATACTCTAATATTGTATATTGTTGTGCTCGACGAGATGAGCACACAAAACACTCGCGAAGGGGAGAACAAACACCCAGCACAAAATAATTAGACTCTTTTTTATAAAAAAAAAACACTGATTAAGACTTAAATCACTTTTTATTAAATACATTACTGCGCTCCCAAGTAGTGCAAGTGCAGAAAGACTATTTAGCGTAAGAGATATTGTATTAAGAAAAAGATCATCTTAATGATGATTCTATAGATCAACTTCTTTTAAAAATAATTAATAGATCTTTTTTGTGAAGTAATAGAGAAAGATATTTTGACTGTTGCTGTATCAATACAAATTGAACAAGAATGCCTTCTACGGTTGCAGCTAGGTCTTCGTGTTTGTATTGTTTGTATGATTTTATATACTTTTCTCAAGTTTAATAAACTGCGCGCCGAATAAATTTTCAGTCATAACACAATTCTAAATTGAACAAGATTAAGTAATATCACGTATTATTAACCCTTTTCCCCCTTGAAAAAACTGTAAAGAAATTATTGGTGAAGATCGATGCAAAAATGCAATCAAAGCTGAACTACCTGTGATTATATTGGATACAAATATGTGTGACATTAGTATATAAAATAAAAATACGTTGACTTAAAATTATACGTGTATTTAGTATAACTGTATACATATATTTTGAACCTTATTTCTTTAGAAGATAAAAAATCTATTTATATTTATCTCAAAAATTTGTATACATTTTATTAATACAAAAAAGTAATAGAATGAAAATAGTAACGATTCGTTAATTTTTAAGTAATGGTAGCGATAATGAGTTACTTTTATAGAGTAACTTTGCTAACTTTGTATGTATGTATGTATACAGGGTGTCCCAGACCCAATGTATAAAGATTACTACGATAAGGTAGAAGGGATCAAGATAAATCAAAAAGTCTAATAACAGTTTGCGATATTTGCAATAATTTTCGTGTAATAAAATATTAAAGTCAGCCGAATAAGAGCGCGCGGAGAGGCAAACAGTTGGTTGCCTGAGCCGTAAGACCGCCCGGCTCGACACGGTGCGGTGCCAAGCTATCCTTTCCCTACCGTCGCCTATAATCGGGCCGCAGTGGGCGGTCCTACGGCTCAGACGAGCGACCGCTTGTCTCTCCCCGCGCTCTTATTCGGCTGACCTTAATATTTTATTACTCAAAAATTATTACAAATATCGCAATATGGTAATAGACTTTTTCATCTATCTCGATCCCTTCTACCTCATCGTGATAATTTTTATACATTGGTCTGGGACACCCTGTATATATATATATATAGAGGAGAAACCGGGGCAAATCGTTAGACGGGATAATTCAATAATTGGAAATATCTTTTTATGGCTACATATTAAAAATTTATTTTAAACACTCTAAACATGTCCTAATGTAACGATGTTGCTAACAAAGTTTTGTTGGTAACGGCGTCATATTGAAGTCGTAGTAGTGAAAAATGTGTTTTGCGACAATCGAAGTAATTTCTGATAATCAGCATTTCTTCAAAATTTAAATAAGATAATAAGGTTTTTTTAAAAACTTTGAATGTATCGTGTCCAGTTGAATATTTTTGAAAAATTTCGTGTTTACTTTTTGCTGTGTGATATATATTTTTGTTAATCATACGCAATAATGTGCACAGTTGATGTTGGGGCTATTTGTAATACCGAGCACCGAGGCGATTCGTTAATACTGATTGCAGCGCCTATGGGTAACCCTAACCTTACGTTGACTACAAACGTCTGCGCTACGCAGAGTTAAGCATTGAGATAAAGTTTTTCATTGATTTAGTTCAAACTTGATAATATTGTGTATTTTAATACATAGAACATAAATATGAATATAAAATCGTCGCTCTTAAGTAGGTAAAAAGTTATAAAGCGTTAAAGATTGACACTTGTGAGGTTAGGAAATCTGTCACACCGATGGCATAAAAAAACATGCAAACCAGAGTCCTATATAAAGAAAGAAGCGACATCGAACCCCCACCACAATCTTCAGTATCCAATTGAGTCCTCCACCGCCATTTTAGGACCGCTCTAACGTCATCAAACACCATTCGTATCATTCTGCAAACAGCTGTGTTCACAATATGGCTGCTCGCTTAGCCAATCAAGTATCAATCAGATTACCAATCAGAGCTTTGGGCATCAATGTCGCTTCTCTCTTTATATAGGACTCTAATGCGAACGTGTATGTTTGCAATTGTTTATTGTATACCTATATCCTTTTTTAAATAAAAGAAAGTCTTAACAACAGCTTTTTTACAGTCTTTCAAATTGAAACACAAATTTCGGAATATTTCCGGACTAGTTACGAATTACCCCGGGCTTGGGTCTATTCGTAATTTTTGGCATTGGTCGATATTTTTATATGTACTTCAAAACAAGTACACTTCCATGTTCTATGTATACCGGCATTGTAAAGGAGAAGGTTCAACCTTTCAAACCGTCCCATGTTTTTTTTTTTTTTAATGAATATAGGACTAAGACACAAAAGAAAAAAAGGTCTAACAAATACCCTCGGTCTCCCCTATACACATACACACACGCACACACGCACGCACATATATACATATGTACATATAAATATACGCACGCACACGCAATATACAGGGTGTCCCAGTATAAGTGGCCACCCGCCTTTATCTCGTAAACTAACAGAGATAGATCCAATAAATATAATATCAATTTAAATGGTTTGAACTAAACTTTATTGTGAGCACAGTGGTTACTTAAAGAAATTATCTATGTTAAAGAACGAAGAAACATGCATAACTTTTGCATGGTAAAGTAAATATTTTTATATGATAAAGATTGTAGCGTTTCTTCTAGTGAATACAATAATGTATAATTTATCAAAATTATTTTACAAATTATAAAAGTTATGTCAGTTTAAAGTTTCGCGGGCGACTAATACCAGTTCAGTTTCCCCCTGCGGTGTGGCTAATTTCCGACTCCCGCTTTGGCGATTGACGTGTAAGATGTTGACATTTGATTATAATATTCGATGTACGTAAAATGTAAGTAATAAGAGTGCGAAAATCTATAGATTTATAAAATTATTACACCAAATATTATAATCAGCTGTCAAGATGTTACACGTCAATCTCCAAAGCGAGAGTCGGAAGTTAGCCACACTGCAGAGGCAAGACTGAAATGATATTAGTCGCTTGCGAAACTTTAAACCAACATAACTTCTATAATTTGTAAAATAATTTTGATAAATTATACATCATTGTATTCACTAGAAGAAACGCTACAACTTTTATCATATCAAAATATTCACTTTACCATGCAAAAATTATACATGTCTCTTCGTTCTTTAACATAGATAATTTCTTTAAATAACCACTGTACTCACAATAAAGTTTAGTTCAAACCATTTAATTTAATATTATATTTGTTGGGTCTATCTCTGTTAATTTACGAGATAAAAGGGGGTGGCCACTTATACTGGGACACCCTGTATACATTAGGTTACAAGAGAAGATATGTATTTTGGAAAGTTCGATATTAAATTATAGATTTGACATCGCAAAAATAATATGTAACATTCTCAGACATCAATAGATCAAAAAGTTGGAGTCATAAGATTTTTTCTTTTTTGCTATTCAAGAGAGCTAACATCTTTTTTTCTTAATATTTATTTTTTCTCATGTTTTAAATTTAATTCTATAAAACAAACAATTTTTTATATTTATTTAAAAATTAAAAATAAAATAATTAAAAAAATTAAAATATATTAATATTATTATTAATAGAGAAGTCATCAATATTGGCATATCACTTTGTTTTTGATTAACATTTCTTAAATAAAGCTAAAAATAAAACTTTATAAACATGAATACAAACTAGAAAGTATCTTTTGTTAGATGGTATAGCAGCTTTTATAATACTGTTTCGTATTTTGTAATGGTTAATCTTTTCGCAACACAACCTAAAAAAAGAGCATCTGAGAAATTGGCCCCCAAAACTGGCACAATAGGTCGTAATATCAAAATTCAGACAAGGACCTGTAGTGGAGTTAATTATAAAAGAAGTTATTAAACTAAATAATTAAATATGTTTTTATGTATTAAACAATAAAGTTTATAAAGTCAAAAGAATTAAATTTTCCCACTTTATATACTTTTTAGCATTTTATTAGCGCATACAAGGATCTGTAGCTACGTGAATCATCCGATGCTATTTTTTCTATCTTAAAGTAGTAAAAAAAGTCATACACCTGTCAATATTGTAGTTGAAGATTTCATAGTTGACTGTTCTCACAGAAACGTATCGCTTAACGCTATTCACGGCAATTTTATGTTCCACATCACATTATGAGCAAAATTAGAGAGAGAAAAGTACAAACAAAACAGTTACAAGCATGATCTAAAATTATCAATAACATATTCACTATTGTTTAAACTATGCAATTTGCAAGAGAGAATAGTGCAAATTTTATTTTTGCTTTTCAAGAATTCGTTTTTAACAGATTTTATATAAAAAAAAAATTAGGAGTGTATGTAACTGTGGGTTTTTAATTATCTAAGCAGATCACGTTTTTGCTTAATATTAATACAGTGCAATGTTTAGTTTCCGAGAAATATGGATGTTTAAGAGAACTATGCCAGTATAGACTTACTCCTAATTATTTCTTAAATATGTACTATTTAATAAAAACTGTGAGTTTTAGAGTTAACACTGAGGCTAGACCGATTTTGTGAAGCTTCGCTATGATTTATTTATTTGTTATGATATTTGTCACATGTGCAGTCATTCCAAATTTTAAAAATCTTGTAAATCAAACTATTGACACTTAAATGTTACTATACATATTATTTTTATGATATCAAATCCCTCTTAACATCAAACTTTCCAAAATCTGTGAATTACATATCTGGATCTTCCTTTGTTGTGACTTAGACAAAAATTTATATTTATACAGATTAAAAATTTTTTGATTTTTTTTATTTCAGATTAGTTCTGCATCTATTAAAAGACGGTTTTTTTGACACACTTATACAGATTTAAATAATTGTCAAAATTATTTTTTTTATTTGAAAAAGATAATAAAGAATATTCAAATAAATGTAGTTTCAAATTTAGAGTTGCCATAGAAAATAAATTTTGAAATTCCCTAATTTCTCCATGTTTTCCAGGCAACAGCAGAGAATTTTCCAATATGTAATCTTAAAGGAATATACAACTAAGCGAATGTCAAAACGAGGTTTAACTTTGTGAGTTCTTTATGGAAAGAGCTAAAAAAAATGTTTATTCCATCGTAAAAATTATACTTTTTCCTATTTAATATTTAAATTTAATTAAAAAATAAAATAAAAAAGAATCACTATTCAAGTTTCCTAAATCATGTTTTTTAAAAACATCATTTACGATGATCACAGGATTTAACAAAAAGACACAAGCTTTATAAAATTAAATCTGATATTATTCTACATAGCTGTTTTTCAAAGCAATGCGTTAAAACAAAATGACATTCAAAATCAACATAACGATTTTTTACTACAAATTTTATAGCTTTAGCTGCGACAAAAACTAAGAAAATTGTAAACAATCCTGCGTCAAGCACTAGTTTTTAGTAACTAAAAAAATATATAAAACTGTAAGTCGATCAATCGAACAATTGTTAAAACGGTGAAGCGTTGTAAAAATATTTAAATAGCGATGCAATTTTTTTTTAATAAAATTTCGAAAATATCGAAAATAAATATGATTTTTACGATGGAAGACACGTGACTCTTCTTCGGATCAAAAAATAATTGATTGTAATTGATCACATTTCTTAAATTTAAATTTTTCTATATGTTACGGCTCTCAGATGTAAGAAATTATTTGTAAAGTACGCAAATTTTAAATACATTTGGCTACAAAAAAATGTTAAATATAACATTTAAAAAACTTGCAAAAACTATTTAAAATAAGAGTATTTAAGGAAATTGAGCAAAGCTTAAATTCCAGGCATTTTATATTTTTCCCTGATTTTTCTCCGATTTTCCTGACTGATCAAGCGCGGTCACGCCTCGACGCCAAGTCCACGCGCAGCGAGTGAACCGTCTCTCTTTACGCGAGTTTAAATTTTCATGACTTTTCTCGTATTTTTTGCAAGGTTTGTGACAACCTTCTTTATAATTTCTATATTTTTTCTACAAAAAAAATTCCTGAAAAGGAAACCAAAAACGAGAATACCCTCTTAATCCTTTGCAAACTAGGAACAACTATAGTTAATTTCAGAAACTACTAACTCGATTTTCACGAAATTTGATATTTGAAGATTGTTGATAATGCTCTTTTTGATTTTAAAGTTAACATTTTTTAATTCAAAATGTCGGATCCAATATGGCTGACATCAAAATGAGCCAAAAATGCTAATATTACTCAATTTTCATTGAACTTGTACAAGAATTTTGGATATTCTTTCTAATTTTGAGGTCATAAATAGCAAATTGAATATGGCAAATCTAATATTGCCAAGATAAAATAATAATAAAAAAAAAATTATTCAGTTTTCAGGAACTTTAAATAACAAGAAAAGGTACGGAAATGTCGGCCTCATTTTAATAACATGTTCTAGTACGGATCAAAATAAGGCACACGTATTTTATTCGTACCTGTTCTCACTTTTAGGAGATAAAACACTCCTTTGAAGAAAATTGCTATTTTTCTTTCAAAGCAAATACCGTCAAGTTGAAAAAATTGCTTTTAATTTTTTTTTATTAAAAAAATTTTTTAAAGAATTCTTAATCACTGTTATAGAGTACTGTTCAAGCCATTCAACTTTTGTTCAGAACATTGTTTTCTCTCATCTTTTATAGTTTCAACGATATTCACTTCGAAAGAAAAATACCAATTTTCTTCAAAAAGGTGTTTCTACTTCTAAAAGTGAAAACGGACATGTATAACAAAATCTGTGTCTGTTATTTTAATCTGTACTACAACATATATTAATGGCTCGTCAAAATCAGAAGACGATATTTGCGTACTTTACCGTAAGATAATTATAAATGATACTGTCATTAAATCTAAAATCAAAAATATACAAGGCAAAATGATGGATCCAATATAACAAATATAGAAAGATGTAAGAATATCACTCAAAATTTATGAAATTTCCAGACTTTTATAATCGAGTTCTTTTTTATTCTTCGAGTTCCTCAGTTTTTATTTTCATTCAACTATCATCAAAGCTGATCAAAACGTTAATTTTCATAAAATTTGATTCTATAATTGTCAAAATAAAAGATGATAATCACTATCATAGTTGCTGTTTTCTGCTTCTTTCATTCCATTCACTATATTGGATCTGCCATTTTTAATTTCGAAATTCTGATATCAGATTTGGAATTAGCGATCAAAAGATTCAGTATACATAAAATTTTATGAAAATGAGACAATTATAGAAAATTTTCAATTTGGATCCGTCATTTTAAATTTTGTAATTTTAAAGTCAGATTCGGATTCACCGACCCCAAAAATTCTTGTAATACTATTTTTCCATAATTGACTTTTTTAACAACCCCTGTCCTCAAAGGATTAATTTATTTCAATTCATTGTAAATTAGTAAAAATGCAATTTCGTCATATTAGTAAGATTCAGGTTCGAACTAATTTATGACTTTGATAATAATATTGATAATGTGAACATATTGAATTTTGCAAAAAATTATTCTTCATTATTTTGGTACTATATTCAAATATGATATACTCGTATATAAATTGTGCATACAAGTATTAAAAAAGGTATTTACACCTAGAGGAGGCTTAACTATGCATAATTTTTTTTATAGAAAAACAGAGATAGTCGTGTTTATTCCATTGTTAAGATCAAGCATTTCTCTACTTAACATTTTAATTTTATTAAAAATTTATAAGATGGTGTCATTATTCAAATTATATTTTCGAAAAACGTAATTATTATATCTTGAAAACAGTTAAATTGATCTACTTACTATTTTGTAAACTTTTCTAGACATTAAAAACTGAAAACTGTGCAAAACGAAAGATTTTCTTTTTACGATGCTTGATTTTTTATCGTGACCAAAAAAAACGAGAAAAATTTATAATGACAACCATTATTGATTCTGACCAGCTGCCATTTTGTTCAAACGTAATTTTGAAACTGTAAAAAACAATACATTAGATTTTTGTATCAACTTTAAAAAGTTTGTGCCATTTTGCTTCTAATGCGCTTTGAGTTTTTACTTTGTGAATTCTGTGGGAACAGCAGTGATTCCTATAAACATCGTTTTTAAAAAGACTCAGAAAATTTTGTCATCACTCATCATTTTATACAATTTTTTAATAACATTTAAATGTCAAATAGAAAAAAAATATGATCTTTACAATGGATAAACAGACTTTTTTATCTCCTTTAATTTTCCAAAAAAATTCGCAAAACTAATTCACCTTGTTATGATCCATCTAATGTCCATTTCTTCCAATGTTAACCCTCAACTGATACACTGGGTGTCATACCCCCTGTTTACAAAAATAACTTGGCACTCATAAATCATTCGTTTCTTCTCTTCTGAATATGTTCAACTTCTCAATTTTCGCACCTATTTAGTCTTCTTCTTGACCTTCTGACGTATCAATTAAAAAAAAATTGTTCAAATTCTATGCATTACGTACAGAGATCATACGCAATTGAAAATGGTGACGTACACTTATGTATGGCAAAATATCGAATCCAATATAGTGTGTCAACGGAGGATTAATCAACTTTAATCTCAGTTTAACTTACTCTTTATCCTTTTTTAATTCAACTAGAAGTAAAAAGTAAAGTAAAAGTAAAATTAATCTGCAATAGTAGAAATGGACATTAATTAAGTATTAAATATTAGGCTGTTGCGGATGAAATGACTATTTTTCATAATTCAAATTTTCTGATATAAGATTAGCAGGCCTATGTCAGTCAAATTCTTAGTGCTGAATGATAATTTTTAATTTTTTACAAATTTATTTGAATGGCGCGCCGTATATTTGTCTCGTGTACCATTAATGGTTAACGACAATGTTTTAAAAGACATTGTTGAAGCAGACTTGCATTTGTCAGTTCGAGATATTGTACATAGCATCAGTGTTCATTATTTAATTATTGACCATAGGGAAAGTAAAAAAAATTGACAAGTATTAATATGAACTAAGAGACCAAGCCATATGGAAATCTCTTTTTTGCTTTTCCAACTTACTGAAGAAATTTTGAATCAAATGTTAACGTTTAATGGAAAGTAGATCCTTTGTGACAATCATCGCTGTAGTTAGATGCTAATCAAGCTCCAAATACATGCCTAAACTGAGTCTTCATTCACGTAAGAATTTTGCGTCTGTATAGTCTGCTAAAACTATTGTGTACTTTTCATTTTTGAAAAAGGATGAAAATATGAACGCTGACAAATACTACAAATACTACCAAGTAATACTGGCCTTAGGGTATTATTACACTTGTTGCATGACAAATTTTTTTGTCGTGCTGCAATTTCTTGTAGTATTTTTCAGTATTCATAATTTCATCCCTTTTCAAAAATGAAAAGTGCACAATAGCTGTAGCAGACTACCATAAATATAGACTACCATAAGTATTCTATTGTCGTACAATAAATATAATAGCACCTTAATACTTCACAAACAAGATCAATGGTACAACCAAATTTAAATAGTACCTTAAAATAGCCCTTATCATGATTGTGTGCGTGTGCGCGTAGTGTTGTGTGTTACTAGAGTCCTATATAAAGAGAGAAGCGACATCGAACCCCCACCACAACTTTCAGTATCCAATTGAGTCCTCCACCGCTATTTTTGGACCGCTCTAACGTCATCAAACACCCTCAAACATCATTCGTATCATTCTACAAACAGCTGTGGTCACAATATGGCTGCTCGCTTAGCCAATCAAGTATCAATCAGATTACCAATCAGAGCTTCGGACATCAATGTCGCTTCTCTCTTTATATAGGACTCTAGTGTATACTATTCATACAAGTGTTATATGAAGAAAATAATGAAATTTTGAAAATGAGTTTTATATAAATGTCTCGAAAACTATACGAGATTAATTGGTTTATAATAAAAAAAAATAATAACTGATCAATATCTTTACCTCTAACACATACAGTTTTGGTCAAAGGTCAAATTATAAGGTACCTATATTTTTTTTGTTTACCTGGAATTCTTTTATCTGTATTATTTCATATTGACTCTTGGCATTATACAACAGTTTAAAGAGTTTTTGAAAAAAAACATTCATATTTTAGTCTTTATTTTAAACATTTTAAATCTTTTCAATCAAAAGTATTTAAAAAAATATAGGTGCCTAATATTTTTGACCCTGTGTATATGCTGCTAAGATCAAGGTCAAAATCAAGACCAAGATCAAGGTCAAGGTCATCGGCACGGTATCCTTTAATATGTAATTATTCTATTTCGATTGATGTATAAAAGTGTGACGAATAAAAGCTTAAAATTAAAAATTCAAAAACAGCCATTTCATCTACAATAACTTAATATATAGGTGTCTCCTTAATATATCTGTATACATGGTGTTGTATGCAAATATTAATAACACATATTTTGAATATTAGATACAAATAAACATTCATTTGAAACCTACCATTCCATATAATTAATGCTTTGTTGGCAAAATATTTACATTGTCATGCCCAGCGAATTCTTAAAATACTCAACAGATCTACTTTCTGTCCGTATACATTAAAATATGTAATTTGTCAAAATAATCACTTTGATTCTCATTTTTTTTATAGTATTAAAGTACAAAAACCACGTTCATTTAAGAATAAAACCATAAGAAAATATTTTGGCGCGTCATAAAGTTTCCCTTGCTTATACAACCACGATCTTATGATTATTACCATTCGGCAAGAGAACATAATAGACACGCTTTCCCTTATCTCATTGAAATTCTTGCATATTAGTATGATACTGACTGTTAGCAAATGATCCATTAGCTTGTTCGTTTCGTTCGATAACACTTTGCATTTCGACAGTTGACTCATTGCTAGATTGCCCATTATTTAAATTTCCAGTATTACTAACGTTATTTGTCACTACATTGACATTATTTACAATGTTCGATTGTTGTTGATGCCCATTTAAACTGTTTTGCGCAGAGTTGTTATTATTTTTTGATCTGTGTCTAAGTCTATGCGTAGTAAGATATTGTTTTACCGAAAATGCTTTATGACATATATCGCATTTATATGGCAATGGATCTGGACAATTTATGCCATCTGCAACAGTTACCGCATGCGTAGTCATATGCATCACGTAATAATGTTTCACGACAAATGATTTGCCACAAGTCTCGCAAATGTAAGGACCAGATACACCATGCGTTTTTCGATGTTTATGTAGATTATCTTTACGTGAAAAACTTTTACCACACATTTCACATTCGTGCATCTTCTGTCCAGTATGAGATACCGAATGTCTGACCAAGTGTTCTTTACGACTGAATGCTTTTGTACATGTCGTACACACGTATGGTCGCTCACCAGTGTGCAATTTCCGATGTTGAAAGAGATGCTCTTTCCGTTTGAATGGCTTATTACAAATGTCACAATTGAAAGAATTAACATTAGTTTGCAAAAGATCGTCCTTATTTTCAACATCTGATGGTGGTTCGTTTATAAGTGTCTCAACATTACAATTATGATTGCTCATTTGGTTGAACGAAGGGAAATTTTTACCACAATCGCGACAAACAGCGTTCCTCGCAGCTTGTGAGAGACCATGAGGATTCACAGTGATTAAAGAAGATGACTCCGATCCTGATCTGAGTCTCAGAAATTCTCTGATTTGTTCGATTGAATTACGAGACATCCCGTCGTCAGATGATGTTTTTGCAAATTCTTTAAAGTCTTTTTCATCTCGAACTGTCATCAATGAACTTTCTTTGAAACCCAAATTTAGAAATACCTCTGGCGTTGCTTGTATTGTAGAATAAGTTTGTACATTTGGATTAGGAGATTCATCTTTTTGGGTCTCGGATTGTATCTTTTGCATGATTTGTCGATTTGGTTCTATATCCGTTTCAGTTTTAAGAATTACATTATTATTTTGATGAACTGGTGTCTCTTGTTTCACTGAAAACTCTTGCTGTGTTATAATTTGTACCTGTTGTTTTTCAAGTTGAAGTTGTGTGTGCTGCTTTTCAAATTCACGCTGTTGCCTCTGTAATTGTTGAAGCTGCTGTGAAATCGGTGACTGTTCCTGTACCTGTTGGCTAATCTGGTTTTGATTCTGTTGAGATAACTGTGCTGACTGATTTAACTGTTGAGAAATTGCTCTTTGGGATTGCATTGGCTGATTTATTTGACTGTGATTCTGTATTTGGTTCTGAGTTTGCTGAATTGCAGAAGACTGATTTTGCTGGTCACTGATTTGATTTTGCGTTTCATTTGATTGTTGCGATGATACTTGAGAAGTTTGTTGTTGGTAACTGTAATGAGTCTCTGCTGTAGCTTCGACTACAGCTGCTGCCATACCACCTGGTTGCATCTATAATTTAGAAAAAAAAGTTTTATTTTTCATACAAATATATAATCTATAACATATTCATAATACCCAATAAAAGCTTTATTAAATATTATATTTAATATAAAAAATAGAGTCAATATAGATAATTGTGCAATATATCTAAATAAAAAATACAATTCTGATTATTTTTACCAAACACAAAAAAATTATGTATTCTTCATATAAAAATTTCTTGAGATTGTAAAAACTATAAGTGCGCAAAATTTTTTTTTTAAAAACAAAGATAACAGAAACTTCAATTATAAAACTTTGTACGCTTCTATTCAAAGTTTGTTTTCTATTAAAATAATAATTTATTATTAGTTTAACAAGTTTATATTTCCTTATATTTAAAAATCACAAACATTTAATTAATAATAATCAAACAAAAATTATATCATATCTTTTTTTTATTTCAATCAATAACCATAAATATTCTATACTAAATTTACTACGTGAAATGAACGTAACATGAAAATAAATTATTTAAGGTGCGGTCCACTTGATACTACAAATAATTCAAAGCATTTGATTGACCAATCAGAACAAAGAATTTTACAAGTTGATCAATTAAAAATGTTTCAAAACATTTGTAGTATCAAGTGAATCGCACTTTTAATTTGTATGTGTTTGGCGCACAATGTCAAAAGTGTTCTGTAAATATATATTTTTATATATTTTTTTATATATTTTATATATTTTTACAATAACCTAGACATCAAAAACTAATTAAATTTAAATAAATTATATAGACAACCTTTATATTTTTATTAGATAAGTTTGGATTAATAATAGAAGAATATAGACCAATGTGGGTATGTGCGCGCACGCGAGAAAACACAATTAAAAATAAACCTTATTTGATTATAGCTGGATCTTTATGTTGATATTTTTTTTATGTAATATGTTAAATTGATAATTAATTTAATAATAATGATGTTAACAAGCATCTATTACCCTTTCTTCCCAAATATAAAGAATTTGTCACAAAAATAACATCCTAGCTAGGGATTTTGGAACTTTGATCTCTAGATGTTATTTTTTGCAACAAATTATTTACACTATTTTAGAAGAGAAGATAATAGCTGCTTATTAGCATCATTAATATTAAATTGATTATCATTAAAAATCGTAATATTATAATTGTCGTCTAACTTATAATTGCGTTTCACGATTGAAAATTTATTTAATGCATAATTTAAAACACTTGGGAAAGTATATAAAATTATACTAGAAATATCAGCATAAAGCTATGACTGAATAAGGCTTATCTTTAATTGATTATAGTTCTTTCGATTTCTTTAGAATTTAAGGATTATAACTTATAACTTTTAATCGTTAAATACAATATTTACATTTAATATTTTTTATAAGATTTGTTTTTCTTTGTCAATGTTATTTAAAAATATTATCAAAAAAATCAATAAAATCATCGCAAATAAGAATAACCAAAAATACATAAATAAATTAAATATTTAGAAAATATCTTATATTATTTATTACAATTGTTATTATTCTACTTTATATTTATAAAATAAAATATATGTAATACTATTTAATATTCTTCAAAGTTCAAATTTCAATAATATATAATTTTATAAAATATAAATGTATTTGTGTATTTAAAACATAAATTCGTTCACCCTTTAATATTATAGACACCACTAATTATCATCTCTTTCAATATGATTTATTAACCATATAACAATTTGCCCATATGGAATAATGACAAATTATATAGTCTAACAATATTTTTCATACTTCATTGAAATCATAGTGTCCGATTTATTTATATGGTTAGTATTTACTTATATATAGTAGATTTTTATATTTAAGATTATTTTAAGTATAGTTTTATATCTTAAAATGTCACACACATGCACACACACACACACACACACACGTACACGCACGCACACACACACACGTGCGCGCGCGCGCGCATACACATCAAGAGATTAATACATATAGATCAACATATTAGCATTCTAAGATATTGCTTATTAAGAAATTACTTATCTTGAAATAAATATGAATACTTAACTAGGAATATCAACTTTTATATTTAAAACATATGGACAAAAAATTAATTTGTTTAAAGAAATTTATTAAAATATAAAATTATAGAATATTCTAGTTAAATTTTAGACATTTTTGTTGCAATTACTTATGTTAACTCTTTTATTTATTACAAACCTGCATAGCACATTTGTATTGTTGTACCCTTGCTTGAACACCACTGATAATTTGTATATTAGAAGTATTTATATTGCTAACTACAACAGGTTGCTGATGCTGTATTTGATCTGTTGTTTGTTGATTATTTATTATTTGGCCTCCCACTGGTGTTGGCACCTTATCCATGGACTTTAAAACTTCATCCTCTGGTGTGGACGGTCTTTCTTTTTCAGTATTCTTTACATAAACTTTTCCTTCTTTCAGAAATTCCTCGGAAAAACGAAGTGAGGTAAAATAAGACTCCAACATACCCTCAGCATTGACAACAGTTTCTCGGAACTCTATGAAATTTTCTAACTTTTTGACACATTCGTGGCATACAATTTTTGGTAATGAATCCTCCTCCATAACCTTCAAGGAATATAAATAATTATAATTTTTCAAAAAACATTAAAATTTATTTTTCTTAATAGTTATTTATTTTTAATTTTTTATTTATAACAATTAAAATTAGATTAATTTATTATTATATGGCCTTGACCAAAAATATTAAGCATCTTATATTTTTAAAAATATTTTTAACCGAAAAGAATTTAAAGAGAAATTAAAATGTGAATTATTTTTTTATTTCAAGAACTTATGTGTATAATGCCAATAATCAATATAAAAAATATAGATAAAAAAATTCCAAACAAATAAAAAAACAAAGTTTTTTTATTTGTTTGGCCTAATAATTTTGGCCAAGGCAGTATATGTGTATTAATCATATTAATGTATTAAAAATAAATTAATAAATAATCATTAGCTAAAATTTATATTATTTTAACAACTTTTTATAAACATATATATATATATATATATCTTTTTCAATCTGTTAAAATAGAATGAATCAATAACAAAGATAATTCAGTTTTCTGATTACATAATATAAATGTGTATAATATTTTTGTGTTATAAAAAAACATCTAAAAGTTGTATCTATTTGGCCAGTATTTATAATTGATTTTTATTTCAAGATCATCTTAAGCAATGTCTTAAGATGTTAATATAGCTTTTTAATTGATTGATGACATTTTAAGACAGTGCTTAAAACAGTATTAAATATAAGAATTAACTATAAATATCAGCCTGTATAAAGATTTAAGAAATGACACTAGAGATATATGTGATCTATTGTTACTATATAAAAAATAAAAATTTTATAAATTCTGTAAGGCTTACATAAAAATTAATCACAAGATATATTTTTAAGTTATTTTCGTAAACTTATTAAGCTTTTATTTTGTTATATTACAAGAAATATATACAAATGCACTGCAGATATAGATATAAATATATTTATATAGATACAATAAGCTAAGTTTCTTTATCCTTATATCTTATAGAAATTTCTTTTAAACATCCTTTTATAACACACACATTTGAATAAATAAGCATATAATGCTGCTATGGAATATATGAATAGAACATCGTACTTTAAAGAGGATGTTAATATAGATAAAAAAATTCCAAACAAATAAAAAAACTAAAAGTGCCTAATAATTTTGGCCAAGGCAGTATATGTGTATTAATCATATTAATGTATTAAAAATAAATTAATAAATAATCATTAGCTAAAATAGAAATATATTAACAGTATAGTCTCATGATTTAACAAATTGGATGAGTGCAAACGTTTTGATGAGTTTCAACAGATATTAAAACCAATGTTTTCTTCAAATGACAAAAGGCAATCAATCTGTCATTTAATTTACCAACTTCTCCTGTCAAAATTTATGAGTTTATATCCACTAAATTGTATACATTGTCATCAGAATTAGAAAACTATTTATGGTTTCTCTTTGATATTATAACCAATGTTTTTTTTACATGTCACAAGGCAATCAATCTATCCACATTTATCAGCAGTTTTTATTTTTGGTTTTAACTCATGGATTTGTATTCAACAAATTGCATGTATTATCATCATTATTGACTGCATTCTGAAATTTACTATTAGTACTAAAAATCTATAATATACATAACATGAGCTTTAAATTTTCAGTACTGATAGTGTATATTGAAACACAATGTTAAAACTATTCAGAATGCGATTTGTCTTGGAGATTGAAATCTTCTTAAACAAATCTAGTGTTGTCTTTTCAGTAATACATTATATATTAACATATTAATAATATAATAAAAAACATTGGCTTTATCTATTAAATTCATTGAAACTTTTATACTCAATATATTATTTTATAGTTGTAGATTTTCATACAAAAGTAATTTTCGTCAAGTAGATCAAAGTGCATTCTATTCTCAAAGTTCCAAAAAAATAAATCTCATTCTTCGTGAATTTTTTGGACATTCCTTGGATTCTTGTCACTTATAACATGTCAAGTTGAAATATAGGGTTAAGTAGATTGAGCGATCACATTATTACAAAAAGTTCAAAAATAGCTTGCATTGTAAACCGAGCAATGAATACTCACTTGTATCGGTAGATACGTCTGTATTTTTGTTTGTAATTGTCGTCTGCGTCCTTCGTCGCGAAAAATATTCATCTTGTTACCTTCACTACTGGTACACAATCGACACAATTCGTAATAGTTTACCTTGCGGTATCCCGACATTGTTTTTCCCGCGATAAAGAGATCGCGACTACAAGAATCGCAGAAGGATTTTAATTGCGTGACACACTCCACAAGAGCGGTAAACACTCGCACAAAACCACCGCCACCGCCGCCACCACCACCGCCACTACCGCCGTTGTCATCACCATTACTGTTACTACATGTTACTACTGCTGCCGCCGCCGCCACTACTGTCTGTCTGACTACCATCTACCGTCGCCATTGGACGCATTCAGGCTGCGTTCCGATATACACTGCAAGTACTGAAAATCTATAGTTCACATTACGTATACTATAGATTTTCAGTACTGGCAGTGAATTTCGGAACGCAGCCTCAGTAGATTCAACATGTTGAGATATTGACTGCGTTCAGCAGACTCAACATGTTGAGATATTCTTCTAGATCATCCAATCAGACTTTTAGATTTAGAAGAATATACCAATAACAGCAAGCGCTCACTAAACTGTTGAGCCATTGGCTGCGTTCAGCAGAACCCAACAGTTTTGGCTGCGTTCAGATTCCCCACCCGAGTGCACCCAGGCACCTAAAGAGCGTTCAGATTCCTTTAGAGTGCCCCTACCGGACATTGGCTGTGTTCCGTTTTTACTGGCAGTGCAGTAAATGTGACGTCATGACAGTACACTGTCACAACTGTTCCAATATTACTGCATTACTGCCAGCACTGCTATAGCATCGTATTTCGGAACAGCATAGTAGCCATATTGCACTGTAGCTACCTCACCTTGGAAGCTGCAGTAGTCACAGTGGCAATATGGCTACCATTCATGACGTCATTGATGTTACTAGATGCTGTCGCAGTGCGCTGCGTACCAATAACGGAACGGATTTTTCACCACTGCCAGTACTGGCAGTTATATCGGAACACAGCCATTAGGTGGGTCGTTCACTTTATCACTCTGTCTATCCCGAGAGAGTGGAAAAACCACATGGGTCCTTGAGCCGGGTGAAACGGGTGGGTGACATAAAGGTGCGTTCCAAAATGTATCGCTATAAAAATTTCTATATATTTGTGATAAAGCTCGTATATTTAAAACAAATTAAAAATAAAAAAATAAATTTAATTTAAAATATTATAGTAAATAAAAATTAAAATGTATAAATATAATAAAGAAAAACGTTAATAACCAAGTAAAGTTTAAACGTTTTGTTTATTATTCTGTTTATGTAATTACAGATTAATAAATATTAATCTTTTATTCTATTAATGTAAGGTTTCTTGGTCTACAGTCTCACAAAACCGTTATATAAATATTTATATTTGAGATTAGTATGTTAAAGATTTTTAGTATTATTAAATATTTTCTGATACTAATAAAATATACTGTTTGTTTTCTGTTCCTGAACTCCCTGAATTAGTGTGCACTTAAAGTGAAATAGATATATATTTGAAAGTTAGTAAAAACAAGAAGGAACGTTCCAGTGCAGTCTAGTGCAGGAATAGAAAACAAGTCTATACATATAATAGATGATATGCGCAATATATATCTTCATCTAATTTGTTAAAATAAAAATTTATTTTCATTGTTTAAATTGATTCGTCCTATTCTACTAACATTTAATTTTCATCTACTTTGACCTTGTTTACACCGAGCACTTGATACGCGTACTAACTAGTAATTTTCTTTTAAATTGTCTTGATTTCGGCAATAAATTAAAAAAATAGTATATTAAGTTGGTACAATATGAATCAAGATAATTAAATATATGTATTATGTATACACGCATTGTCGACAGTAAGATAAATTAATAGAAAGTTACGAGTTAGTACGCGTATCAAGTGCTCGGTGTAAACTAGGCCTTTAGTTATATTGATAAGAATATTCATAGTAAAATATTTATGTATTATCTTTATCGTTTATCTTAATTTATTATGTAATTTATTCTGAATCTGAGATATTTATGTTAGTATTTCTCAGCGTTATTTGCTAAACACACCCAATGTTTGAGAGTGCGTTCAGATTCCATAAACCACTAGGGAGCTTTTCATTAGCTCCGCCCATTTACCCAGTCACCCAGAGATCATTCACCGGGTGGAGAATCTGAACGCAGCCTTTGCAACCGTTTTATGATTATCTACTGAACGGTCCTAAACGCACCCAACCTTTCAACATCCGTTTGTTTTCTGTTCCTGAACTCTCTGAATAAGTGTGCACTTAAAATGAAATAGATATATATTTGAAAGCTAGTGAAAGCAAGATGGAACGTTCCAGTGCAGTCTAGTGCAGGAATAGAAAACAAGCCTCATGTTTAGTCAGCGGTCGCCATGATTTTCAGCGAACTAAAAGTACGCTGAGTTATAAGCAAAACGTGATTAGAAAAATGGCAGCGTCCAGTGCATCATTACTGTTCGAAGCACAATATACTTATTATTTACAACAATATTATTTACAACGTAGTGGAAACTACGTATTTTTAAAAATACTTTTAAAAATTAACTTTTAATTTAAAATTAACTTTTAATTAACTTTAACTTTTCTTTTTATTTTTAAAGTTTTTCAAAATTAACATTTAATTCAACATAATTTAATTTTAATGTAACTTTTAACTATAAGTTATTTGTTCATGTAACGTAACTAAATTAATTTTTAATCTATTAATTTTAACTTGATTTAGTTAAAAAAATATTTTATCTTACCTAATTCTGATATTTTATTGTACGCCGTATTCCGTAAAGGTTAAGCTACTTAGCGTATTGTTTACGTATGCGTTAGCTTACATTTTTAGAGCGTTCAGCAGAACACTCAACACGTTCCAACTCAGCAGTAAACCGTTGAGCAGCTGCTGAATTCTGCTGAACGCAGCCATTGAGTGTATGAGTAGATTTAACATGTTGAAGTATTCTTTTAGATCATTCAATCAAACTTTTAGATCTAGAAGAATACACCAATAATAGCAAACGCTCACTCAACTATTGTTGAACGCCCATTTATAGCATATTTGATTTGCTGAGGGTGCAAATTCATACAGTAGAATAGTGTTGCAAAACAAGTGCGGAACCAATCATAAACGGTGCTTACGTTACAACTTTATGGCTTTATAGGCTTTCTACAATAAGCTATTAGAGTTATTTTATAATAGCCGTTAAGAAATTCACCAATCATAGTCAGCTATTCTTCTATAAATCAACCCTGATTGGTCAATTTCTTACGGCAACGGTTATTATAAAACAACCCTTAAGGGCCACGCACATGAAATGCATAACATAACATAAGCACAACATAAGAACGATGGACCAATGAGCATCCAGCATAAAGTCGCCATATTGATTTACATAAGATTCTCATTGGTCCAGAGGCCTTATGCTACGTTTATGCTCTATTATGCATTTTATGTGCGAGGCCCTTTAAGGGCCTCTTTCACCAATCTAACCAATCAGTTAGTCTATTGGAATTGACCAATCGCAATTGTCTGTTGTGTAAAATAACAAATGCGATTGGTCAATTTTAATGACCTAATCTCTTGGTTAACTTTAACCGAGATTGGTGAAAGAGGCCCTAAAGGTTGGTTTATAATAGCCGTTACCGTAAGAAATTTACCAATTGTAGTCGACTATTCTTCTATAAATCGACCATGATTGGTCAATTTCTTACGGTTACGGCTATTATAAACTAACTTTAAGCCTGTTCTACAATAGCAGGAAATACAAGACGTAAGGTTTTAACGTAAGAAATGAAAATTTTTTATTCGCTTACAAGCTTTTAAAACCACGCCTGCAACTTTACGGTCTTGTGTTTATGCTATTGTAGAACAAGCTTTAGTTGATATCACAAGTTATAGACCTTGTTTACACCGAGCACTTGATACGCGTACTAACCAGTAATTTTCTATTAAATTATCTTAATTTCGGCAATAAATTTAAAAAATAGTATATTAAGTTGGTGCAATATGAATCAAGATAATTAAATATATGTATTATGTATACACGCAGTAAGATAAATTAATAGAAAGTTACGAGTTAGTACGCGTATCAAGTGCTCGGTGTAAACTATGCCATTAGCGGTCAAATCTATAACACACACCTTCCATAACCGTAATCATAAGGCTCAATGCACACAGAACGCGTTAACGCGTTACGCGTGGCGAATAGCCAATCATTCTTTTGCTTTCTTATTTCTTATCATAAAAACGAAAAAATGATTAGCTATTCGCCACGCGTAACGCGTTGACGCATTCTGTGTGCATTGAGCCTAAGACGTACTGTAAGAATTAGCCAATCACAGTCGAAAATTAAGAAATAAGAATCTGAATTCTCGACTGTGATTGTCTAATTCTTACGGTACGTCTTAAGGTTAGTTCATGCAGGCCGTAACCGCTAACTTATGCCGAAATCTGTAAGAAATTGACCAATCATAATCGATTTATAGAAGAATAATCAACTATGATTGGTCAATTTCTTACAGATTCCGGCATAAGTTAGCGGTTGCGGCCTGCATAAACCAACCTTTATGGTTACGGTTATGGAAGGTGTGTGTTAAGCCCAAATCAAATCTAACGATTGACGATTGCGATTGACAATTGGCAATTACTTTTCAACCAATCAGAGCAAAGCAGTCGGCGGCTGCTTTGCTTTGATTGGTTTAAAAAGTAATCGTCAATTGTCAATCTCAATCGTTAATCGCTAGTGTGATTCGAACTTTATAGCCTTTACAGCCTGCATAAAGGTTGGTTTATGCAGAACATAACCACTAACTTATGCAGTAATCTGTAAGAAATTGACCAATCATAGTCGATTATTCTTTTATAAACTAATTATGATTGGTCAATTTCTTATAGATTCCGGCATAAGTTAGCGGTCTCTCTGCATAAATCAACCTTTAGTTTCCTTGGGTCTACAATTACCCAAGGCGCGAGAAATTTTTTCGTTTATCCACTTGTCTCTTTTTGCTGAATGTAGCATTATCAAATAAAAAATTGTTCAATATAACAATACATAATAGAAAAATGTTTAAAGTTTCTATTTCTGTACTCGTATCGATTTCAACTTCAAGAATCACTTCACTGCGATAAATTTCCCTTAGGTGCGTGTAATTTACCTACTTTTCCCTACAATAATTACGCCGGCGGTTACCGACCGTTACAGTCGATAACATGAAAATAGTATCTTATTCCTTTCAAAGATGACTCTATTCAGGTAGACATGGGCATGGCGAGGCGAAACACAGCGCGGTGCAGTGTATTCTTGTGTGTTTCGTGTATACTACTGTTCTTGCAAAAGTGCGAAGTGGCGAATGGAGTGTTAGAGCGATATCAAAAAATGTATTTTCCGCTAGGCTCGAGTGCGGTATCGCGCACCGCGTTCGTCAAGTCTCACGCTTGAGCGGGCCAGTCGCCGGTCTGCCGGTTATCCAGGGAATCTCGGACGATCATACGTATCACGAGATAGAGCCCTTGATATCTGTAACCACCGATCATAGATTAAAAGTAGACTTGACGATACCACCAAAATTATTGGATCTCACCGACCGAATTTCGCGTTTGCAACGTGACGAGGTCATCCGTTTTCCATCAATTGTATTTATAGTGAATGCGCTCTGCTCATCTGTATACGACTCTGTTCGAGAAATGTGTGCCCTATCTACTGACTGACGACGTGTCCTAATCGTAAGTGTAGTTTGCCCGCAACGAACAAGCAACAGAATGGTGGAATAATAATGAAACATAGCCACATGTGTAAGATTATATATGATAATACACCACAAGCGCACGCACATATCCGTGATATCTGTAGTACATATACAAAATTCTATAATAGCGTAAATGCAAATGGTTATAAAGCGCAGTTATGTGAATTTTTATCAATGTAAGTTAATGTTAATCTCTTATTTTCTTACTTTTAAAACTAGAAAAACGTTAAAAGGCAGTTATACTAAAATCGAAGCTAATCTGCATTGGTAAAAATGAATATACATACAACTGTACCTTGTAATCACTTGCAACTACGTTTACTGTAGAGAATTTTTATATGTAGAATGGCCTTCATTTATCATACAAATTTTTTCCATTCGTGCTTACCTCACGTATTCGATTATATCCTGTGTAGTTTTGATTTATTTTATGAGTTATATCTATCATTGCATTGTATATGTATTGAAATGTAATCATGCAGGTTGAAAAATTCTATCTGATTAATAAAAAGTATATATAATTGAATATAAATTACATATAAAATTATGTAATTTATATATATATATATATATATATATATATATATATATATATAATAGCCATAATATTCTCTTCTCTATTATATGTATATAATAGAGGAGAAGAGAATATTATGGTTATCTCAATTATTTTTGTTATTAGGTCACAAATTTCAACAATTGTTTATAGAATTATTCAATTAATAGCTCGCTGATTTTTAGTCACAAATACTAAAATTGTATATACAGTAGAGTCTCCTTAATTTTGACTGATGGGAGAGTGGAATGCCAAAGTTATAGAATACCCTCACCGCAGCATGAGTTCACCAATCACCATGTACTTGCGCGAGCAAAGTACACGGTGATTGGTAGACTCGTGCTGTGGTGAGGGTATTCTGTTAAGGAAGGGGTATGATATTAGTGTTTGAGAAAGTGCTTGTGAAGGAATGCAAAGATTAGAGGGGCCAAAATTAAGGAGACTACTATATGAATATATACAGGGTGTATAAAAAGTATGGAAACTCAAAATAATTTCCATTCCCTTGTATTTTACAAGAAAATTTTTAGACAAAAGTTGTAGGGTTTCAAAAGATCTATTTACTGATCTTATATTTAAGTTTGACCTTGGATGGCATTGCCAAGGTCACATCGAAATTACATTAACTTTTTTAAATGGAACACTCTATTTTTGATTTCAGAATATAATAGTTGGTATTAAGAGCTTTCCAAAACCTTACAAGAAAGTTTATTTTTGTTCAGTACTTTGCGAGTTTTGAGGCTTGAAAGCAGTGTACTGTAACTTTCAAGCGTCATAACTCGGAAAGTACTCAACGAAACTAAACTTTCTTGTAGGGTTTTGGAAAGCTTTTGACACCAGCTATTCGAATCAAAAATAGTACGTTTTATTTAAAAAAGTTAATGTGATCTTGATGTGACCTTGGCGACGTCATCCAAAGTCAAACTGATCAGTAAATAGATTTTTTAAGACCTTACAACTTTTGTCTGAAACATTTTCTTTTAAAATGCAACGGAAATATTCCTTACTTTTTATACGCCCTGTATAATGTATAACGTATTATAATTGTAATTTTACTTTTTGTAAAGATAATGCAAAAATTACTTTTTAAAATTATTTTTTGGTTACTCTTATTTCTCTGACATATTTTTTTGGTATTTCCTTACTAAACATGTCTCATACAGCACAGAAGTTTGCAGCAACATTACATATTTAGAGTGTGTCCTATTGGAAAAATTTAAAATTTTCAGTAAAATTCTCTTTTATCCTTAAAAGTTATGGTTTTTCATGAATTTTTATTGGAATTCAGACATTTTTAAAATTTATTTTTAAATTTAAATTTTATCTCTTTGACAAAATTATTACTTTTATCTTTTTTTTTGGTAATACAAAATGTTGATAATTGATTAGAAATAAATATGGCACATACATTCATGTACATTACATTCATGTACATTTATGTTCGAATTACTTGCCTAATACGCAAATTTTTATAAAAAATTAGTGACGAAAAACAGTATATTGTTCTAAATTGACATTGTGTGTCTAATCACACTAAAAAAATAATTTCAATAAATAACACTTTTTATAAGAAAAAAAATCACACAAATAGCAGTATAAAAATCTAGCTATGACTAATAATGCTTCACATATTTGAAGTTCTCTGTTAATATAAAAAATAATTTATTTATATCAACAAGGTGTACGAGGTGTGTTCAAAAAGTATCGCGAATTTTGAATTTTCGCGGGTTACGTATATTCGAATTTCGATCTTTTTGTGGCGTTATGTTGGTACTCATGTCTCTCACTTATGCCGACAAGCTCGGCCATTTTGAATGTTCACTTAATTGTTGACAGCTGCTTTGCTTGCACGTGTTTTGGATCGTCTTCGATTTTTACCTATTCAAAAAAATGGATCAAAGAACCTGTATCAAATTTTGTGTGAAAAACGAAATTAAGTGCGCGGATGCATTCCGAATGTTGACTGTGGCATACGGAGAAGCTACCTTGGACCGAAGCAACGTTTATCGGTGGTACAAAATGTTCTCAGAAGGCCGAGAAGATGTGAACGACGAAGAGCGTGCCGGACGCCCGAGCACTTCAACAACAGACGAAAAAATTAATGAAGTGGAGAAAATGGTATTGGCCAATCGTCGAATCACCGTTAGAGAAGTTGCTGAGGACCTAAACATATCGATTGGCTCGTGCCATTCGATTTTTATCAATGATTTGGGCATGAGACGGGTCGCCGCGAAATTCGTACCAAAATTGCTCAATTGCGACCAAAAACAGCATCGCATGAACATTGCTAATGAGATGTTGGACTCTGTCCGCGACGACCCAAATTTGCTCCAGAGGGTCATAACTGGTGACGAATCGTGGGTTTATGGTTATGACGTGGAAACCAAAGCTCAATCATCTCAATGGAAGCTGCCGCACGAACCAAGACCGAAAAAAGCGCGCCAAGTTCGGTCGAATGTGAAAGTTTTGCTGACAGTTTTCTTCGATTGCAGGGGCGTGGTGCATCATGAGTTCTTGCCACAGGGTAGAACGGTCAATAAGGAATATTACCTGCAAGTTATGCGCAATTTGCGCGAAGCAATCCGTCAGAAACGCCCGGATTTGTGGAAGAACAAAAATTGGCTTTTGCACCACGATAACGCCCCTGCTCACACATCGTTGCTTGTGCGCGACTTTTTGGCCAAAAACAACACACTAATGATGCCGCAGCCACCGTATTCCCCAGATCTGGCCCCCTGTGACTTTTTCTTGTTCCCTAAACTGAAGAGGCCCATGAAAGGACGACGTTACGCTACGCTTGACGAGATAAAGACGGCATCGAAGGAGGAGCTGAACAAGATAAAAAAAAATGATTTTTTGAAGTGCTTCGAAGATTGGAAAAACCGTTGGCACAAGTGTATAATATCTCATGGGGATTACTTTGAAGGGGACAAAATAGATATTCATGAATAAATAAATAATTTTTGAAAAAACACAAAATTCGCGATACTTTTTGAACACACCTCGTATATGACTGGGTCGAACTGGGTGCATTTTGGTAAAATCACACAGAATTTTTGGTTATAATAGGATTCGAGATTTTAATAGAATTACTTCTATTGGACTACTATAATCCAATAATACCTATAAAATTTCTGATTTATGTTTTTTAATGTACTAGTTGAATCTAGATTTTTAATTAATGCAACATGATTTTTTTTTAATGCATTTTTATTCTATACTTTTATGTTTATTTCTACCAACGCAGATTAATTTTAATTTAAGTTTAACTTACTCTTTATCTTTTTTTTTAAAGTAAGTTAAACAAATTAAAGTTATTTTGCGCTGGTGGAAATAGGAAATAGGCGTTAATGATTAATGAACTAGATTATTACAGACAAATCATTAAATGACATTTAGTTCACATTATTTTTTGTTATTATTTCACATTATTATATTTTCAAATTTAATATTTAAAACTCAAGTGATTTTTCTTTGTATATTTAAGTAACATTAAAAAATAGAAAATAAATTTATTTCAAAGGGCTGCATGAAAAAATTCTCTAATCTTATCTGGAATTTTGAATAAAATTCTTAGAAAAACCGGAAATTTTCAGGGAATTTTTTTAAATACACTCTGATATTGCAGTGCAATACTTCGGAAATATTGTAAAGTTTTTTTTGCAATTTTTGGCAATATGTCAGTAACATTTAAAAATTATTGTGAAAAATAAAGTTTTATGCTTTTCTCACGAGTAGTGCGCACTATCGTTATTAGATGGATGCGGTATAATTATACTTCTTCTAATTATAAAAAAGGAAACACATAATAAAAGAAAGGCGTGTAATGTTAAGATTTTTCACTCATATTTTAATGAAATGATTCCTTGAAGGGATATGTCTCTAAAATTGAGTTTGAAGAGGGAAATAATTAAATTTTATTTTGACAAAATTTTTTATTTTTAAGTGTAAAAATTAATTTAAGACGTATGACGATCTTGGAAGTTATGTGTCAAAATGTGTTAATACAGTTAATATAATGGTATCTGAAATATTATCAGAAGCAGCAAAACACATTAACCTTCCGTGCGCACTGGTGCGAAACCATGCGAAAGTGCATCAGCACTTTAGTGTTGAAAAAAGCTGCCAAAATTGGTCCTAAAATGAATTCATTGTATTGTATTACCATCTGTTCATAATAAAAGTAGGAAGTTATTACTGAATTTTTTATGGATAAAAAAACATTTAATATCTTTCGTTTCTTCTAACAGAACAAAAAATAAATCAAAACTAGCGCTAATTGGCACCTGTGTGCGAATGGAAGAATTTTTTCGAGTTCAACCGAATTTTAAAAATTAGTGATTAATTTCTTTTTCTATTTTATTGTGAGATGTCTGTATATATAAATTAGAATTTTCTTAAGAATTAGGTTATGTTTTAGATTATGATTTTTTGCAGGGTTGAAGAGCAACGAGTTACAAGTAACGCCAGGTTACTCGCTACTTATTAATTTTTTAATATTTTTTTATAATTTGGTAATATGTTACAATTTTTTATAATAGTAATGGTAAGACCAGGGTTAATATAATTACTTTTGACAATCAACACGAGAGTGAAATTGGCTAGATATAGCAACCAGAAGCGAAAACGTTATGGCCAGAGCCGTATAGGGTATCAGAGTGACGCAATTCCCGGGAATAAAAAGCGATTACTTTTACAAAAAATTATTTGTAAGCAAATGCTATACTCAAAGCAACAACAGTTAAGTCATAATTTTAAAGAAAAACCATAGTATTAATAATAAAAAAATTGAAATAAACTATTGGCTTGTTCGGAAAGTAATTTCGTTTTTTCCCAACAGAGGGCAACTTCACACTTAAGCCGCATAATCATTATATATTTTGACAGCTGATATAGCAAGTCTTGCTTGTGAAAATATTCGATTGATTCTACGCAGTAATTTTTGTTTGGTGCCCTATCAAATATGGAAAGTAAAAAGCAGCATTTTTGGCATATTTTACTTTTTTATTATCGAAAAGGTAAAAAAGCTGTTCAAGCAAGAAAAAATTATCCGATGTGTATGGAGAAGATGTATTGACAGAACGCCAGTGCCAAAACTGATTTGCAAAATTTTGATCCGGCAATTTTGATGTTGAAGATGCACCACGTTCTGGAACCAGGCCAGTTGAAGCTGATGAAGACACAATAAAGGCATTAATTGATGCAAATCGGCGAATATCAACTCGTGAGATCGCTGAGAGGTTAGGTTTATCGAATTTGACCGTTCATGATCATTTGAAACGCCTAGGTTTAATCTCAAAGCTCGACATATGGATTCCTCATGTTTTTACGGAAAGAAATCTGTGCCGTCGCGTTGACATCTGTGATTTGCTTCTCACACGTTAAGAAAATGATCCATTTTTGCGCATTATCACTGGAAACGAGAAATGGTTTGTCTACAACAATGTTAAACGCAAGAGATCATGGAGTAAAAAAGATGAATCGGCTCAAAGCACTTCGAAAGCCGATATTCATCAAAAAAAGGTGATGCTATTTATTTGGTGGAATTTCATAGGAATCTTTTTTTTTTGGAGCTTCTACCGGACAACTCAACGATCAATTCTGAAATGTACTATCATCAGCTGGATAAATTGAATGATTTACTTGAACAGAAAAGGCCAGAATTGATCAATAGAAAAGATGTAGTGTTCCACCAAGATAATGCGAGACCTCATACAAGTTTGGTAACTTGTCAAAAGCTTTTACAGCTTGGATGGAGTATACTGTTACACCCATTATACTTTCCAGATCTGGCACATTCTGATTATTATTTGTTTAGGTCTCTACAAAATTTTTTAGACGGTAAAACTTTTACTTCAAATGAGGAAGTCAAAAATCATCTGAATTAGTTTTTTGCCAGCAAAGAACAAACATTTTATGTGCGTGGAATTATACTACTGCCAGAAAGATGGCAAAAGGTATTGGACCAGAATGGACAATATATAATTTAATAAAATATTTATTTACTATAAGAAAATCGTCTTTCATTTTTATAAAAAAAAATAAACGAAATTATTTTCCGAATAATCTAATAATTATTTTACAGTCTAAGATGGTAATCATCAATACAAGACGGACGCATATCCATAAAGAGTCAAAAAACTTGCAGGTATATTTTTCACTGAGCACAACACGGCGCTGCAGCGATTGAAGTGATGATGTATCCTATTGTTAATTTAACAAATTAATGAATAATTTGCATCATGTAGCAGCCAAAACCACATGCATATTTGTAAAAAGTTGAAAATAATCACAGACATATCTTTTAATGAGCACAGCATGATGCTATAGCGACTGAAGTAATGATGGATTTTATTGTTAATTAAAAAAGTTATAAACAATTTGCGTCATGTAGAAGCCAAAGCCATACGCATATCTGTAGAGAGTTGAAAGAAATCACAGGCATATTTTTTAATGAACACAACATTGCAGCGATCAAAGTGATGACAGACCTTATTGTTAATTTAAAAAATTAATGAACGATTTGAATTTATGTAGCAGCCAAATCCGCACGCATATCCGAAGAGAGTAAAAAAAAATCACAGGCATTATTTTTTAATGAGTACAACACGGCGCTGCAGCTACCGAAGCGATAACAGATCTTGTTAACCTAAAAAATTAATTAACAATTAGCGCTCATGTAGCAGCAAGAAAGTCGCAAAATTGCAATTTGCTTCGTGTTACGAAACTATACTTGTGCATGTGATTTTGGCTGTTACACAGACTTAAATTATTATTTTAATCATTTTTATTATTTATTAATTATTTTTTTATTAATTTTTTGAATTAACAATAAGGTTTGTTATTGCTTTGGTCGTTGTAGCGTCGTATTGTGCTTTCTAAAAGACATGCCTGTGAATTTTTTCGACTTTTTATGGATAAGCGTGTGGTTTTGGCTGCAACACGACGCAAATTATTCATTAATTTTTTAAATTAACAATAAGATTCATCATTATTTTGGTCGGTGCAGCGTTTTATTGTGCTTGGTCAAAGATATGTCTGTGAGTTGTTTAACTCTTTACGTTTTCGTTTTTTGTATTCATGATTATTATCTTAGATTGTTAAATAATTAGCTTATTTTAATTTTATTATTAACCCTTAAACATGTAAGTGGGTTTGAGAGACCCCATATGAAGTTTTGAACGCTTGCTATGTGAAGACGGAATGAGATAGGAGGTTCGGACCAAGACGTAAAAAAAGTTTGAAATCTCTTTTGATTGATATGGCTTATCAACTTTTTTGGTCAACTAAAATTTGAACGGCACGGCAGCAAAGTTTTGTTAGGGTCAATACAACTCATATAGTGTGTAAGTGAAACTTATTTTGTGAATATTTTACATAAAAAAACTGGACAAAATACGTTCGAACAGGTCGGTTTGCGGATGTTACTCGCATATACTCTGTCTAAAGTTAGAATACTATAAAATGTTATAGAAAAAAGAGTTTTTCCGAAATATATTATGAAACACATCAATTTTCAATTTTAGACACAATTTAATCAAAAATACCTCAAATTTGCCTTGTTATATAAGTATATTTGTTAATAGAAATGACAATAATATAATTTTTTTTTTTTTTTTTTTGAAAGTATGAATCTTTAGCTTTAAAACGCCGTATTGTAAAGTTCTTTAAAGTTTTTTGTTGCAAAGATATGATTTTTTTTAAGTGAATTTTTAGATGCCCAAAAATACCTCATGTTTTTCATGTTACATAATTATACTTTTTAAAAGGAATGATTTTGCCAAATTTTATTTTGAAAGTGTGACTCTATAGCTTTAAAACGCCGTATTTGAAAGTCCTTAAACGTTTTTTGTTGCGAAGATATAATTTTTGGAAGGAAAAGTGGATTTTTGACCAATTTCTCATTTTTGCTTAATGGTTTTGCTTTTATAACTTTACAATAAATTATTTTTTGCCAATGCCGATTGTGCAGTCACACTTCTAAGATTTTGAACTTTTGTTTAAAAAAAAATCGTAAAAAAATATTGATTGTAATTAAAGTTATAGCTTCTTAAAGTTGGAAAAAGTCTCCCAGACCCAAAAATGTGTTTCCGTATTTTACAGGATCGGTGTGTTTAAGGGTTAATACTATGGCTTTTCTTTGACATTATGACTTAACTGTTGTTACTTAGAAACCGTATTTGCTTATAATTAGTATTTTGTAAAAGTAATCGTTTTTTATTCCCGGGGTTTTGGTAACCTGTACAGCCCTGGTCATAGCGTTCTGGCTGCTAAATCTGGCTGGCAGTTTCACTCTCCTATAATTAACTGGTTATCATTACGCATTATTCATTGAAAAAGACTATTACTTTCTGCGTTACTATTACCTGCGTTACTATTACTCATTATGTAACGTCAAATAATAAGTTACCTGTTTTAATTAGTAATGTATAATGACAACAAGTAATTTGTTAAAAATGATTGTTTTTCAATCCTGCCGTTATCATTATCATTATAGAAAATTGTAACGTCGTTACCAAATCTTTATTATAAAAAAATAAAAGTAACAGTAATGTAATGATAAAGTAACGACTTCCTATCCCTGATTTTTTAGCAACTTGTATGTGTTATTGGTAATACCTCTGTCAAAATTTACTTTAATTAGAGAAAATAAAAATAACAAAGTAACAGGGTGTCCACTATCTGGAAAAACTTGGAAAGTCAGGGATTTGAGACTGTGCCCCCTGGAATCAGGGATTTTTCTTTAAATTTTACTGCTGGCTTGGAAATTTTTGAAGTTTTACTTTCTAAATTTAAATTTTATATCTTTTTGACAAAAATATTTCTTACATTTTTTATATCTAATAATGGAAAGCGCGGCAAACGTATCAACGAATAAGATGGCTGGAAAATTGTGCAGTAGCCTAAAGAGTATTTGATGTCACATAAAAAAATTTATAAGTGTACTACGAAACAAAATTGAATTAATGTGTAAGTGTTATAAGAATTTTAAATTGTATTAAAGATCGTTTATTATGTGCATTATTTTTTCTTAATAATAATAACTTTTATTTTTTGTATACCTATATTTCTGTTATGTTTAATATACAACAAGTGATTGAGTAGAGCAAAATAATATATTTAAGCCGCGTTGGGTGTACATGCGAGATTTTATTAGTTATAATAATTGTGATATTACATGAATGCAAACATTTCGACTATATTGAGTCATTTTTAGTGCCTAAACGGTACGCTGTCATAGGTCGTTCTTATGTCTTGATATCCACATTAATGGAAACTCTGTATGAAATGATAATAAAGCAAGGGTAATGCCAGGAGAAGTCAAACAATAAAATAGACGATGTCAAGATGTGAATGGCCCGAAAGCAACACGAAAAAGATCAGAATTAAAAAAATAAAAATAAAAAATAACAATAAATAAATATAAACATAAATATAAAAGAAAACTAAAAAATAAATAAGAAATAAATAAATAATTTCGTTCCAAATTCTACCTTTTTTTGCATTCAACAAGAAATTTTACAAACAAATCTTTGACACTCTGATTGTGCTTTCCTTTGTTTCCGATAGTAGCAGATTTAGTCCTACAAGATTTAGAAATTGCTGCAATGGAAAAATGTCCTTTCACGTTCCTTTTTATCTCAGATATGTAGATGACATTTTGATGGCGGGACCTACAGACCTACAGGCGGGACTTTGGATTTCATTAAAGAAACTTTCAATTCTTTTTATGATTGCTTACAATTTATTTTAGAAATCGAGGACAATAATCGTATCAATTTCTTAGATGTGACTTTAATTGTTCACAGCGGTCATATTATTTTCGATTTGTACATAAAACCTACTTGCTTGGGCAAACACCTTAATTTTACAATAATTTGATTAGCTCGTATACAAATTAACAATAATGATAGAGGCCAATAAACGAGCAAAAAATTCAGGATATTTGTATAAAGTGTAGTTTGTATTTAATAATAACTTTTTGTCACAGACGTTTCGACTCTACGGAGTCTTCTTCAGTATGTATATGACTTTTACATTACAATGCTAACAACTTTTTTCAACGCGGCCTAAAGTTCGAATATGATACAGCAGTTAAAGTCCATGATCCAATTTTGTTAATAGCTTCGTCGTTTTCCAATTCGCGAAACAAAACAAGTCCAAAAGTGCGGCGACCATTTGCATCTCATCCTACGAGTCGTGCAATTTATTTGAATTTTGACCATCGAAACTTTACAAGTAAGAATAATATTTATAAGCGTTATTTAAACAGTGTAACAGGTAATTAAGACTTACAGTTTGTCGTTAGAATCGAAACATTTCCAATTGTTGGTCACTTTAAAATTAATACAATATATATATATATATATCTTTAACGGTCGGCGTGACAAGGGAGAATGAACGCTACTAGAGCTGCGGAGCGAGCGCGAAAGATATCCTGCTGTTTACAATAATATACCTAACTTTGTCTCTCTACATATCGGCAAGTCTATTCAAAACAGAGCTGTAACAATCATCGAGAAGTTCCGTATTAGTTTTTTGATTTAGCCCGTTTTTCTATTTATTAATATGTATCATTTAGGAAATCAATTGTTTATAGTAATTGGGCTCAAAGTCAAGGATCTTAACATTATCCCAATTAAAAGAATGATTTTGTTGTAATTTATGTTCACTAATGACGGATATTTTGGATGATTCAAGTTTCATGTTATTCAAGTATTCTTTAATTCTTGATTTTAATTTTCTTTTTGTTTGCCCTACATATGAAGCATTACAATTTAATTTATAAACGACATTGTTACACTTTGTTTTGTTGCTCCTGTCTTTGTGAACTTTGATTAACTGGTCTAGCTTGTTTAAACATCTAAAGCCAAGTGTCATTTTGTCTTTATTCAGAGACTTAGATATTTTTTCCGATAAATCTTTTACATACGGAAAGACCAGGAACTTTTTTCTTTCCACGGACGTATCAATCTCGTCCGGGTTCTGAACTCTGTTATTTAATTTAGTATTGATCAACTTCTTAATTCTCATGTTGATTTGTTAAAGATTAAATCCAACGGGTAGCCATTATTAATTAACCCTTAAACACACCGATCCTGTAAAATACGGAAACACATTTTTGGGTCTGGGAGATTTTCAACTTTGAGAAGCTATAACTTTGATTACAATCAATATTTTTCTACGATTTTTTTTTTTAAACGAAAGTTCAAAATCTCAGGAGTGTGACTGCACAATTGGCATTGCCGAAAAATAATTTATTGTGAAGTTATAAAAGAAAAACCATTAAGCAAAAATGAAAAATTGGTCAAAAATTCACTTTTCCTTCAAAAAATCATCTTTGCAACAAAAAACGTTTAAGGACTTTCAAATACGGCGTTTTAAAGCTAAAGAGTCACACTTTCAAAATAAAATTTGGTAAAGTCATTTCTTTTAAAAAGTATAATTATGTAACATGGAAAATATGAGGTATTTTTGGGCATCTAAAAATCCACTTTAAAAAAAAATCATATCTTTGCGACAAATAACTTTGAAGAACTTTACAATACGGCATTTTAAAGCTAAAGATTTGTACTTTCAAAAAAAAATTATTGTCATTTCTATTAAAAAATATACTTATGTAACAAGGCGAATATGAGGTATTTTTGATTAAATCATGTCTAAAATTGAAAATTGATGTGTTTTATGATATAGTTTGGAAAAACTCCTTTTTCTATAGTATTTTATAGTATTCCAACTTTAGACAGAGTATATGCGAATACCATCCGCGAACCGACCTGTTTGAATTGTTTGACCTATTTTGTTCAGCTTTTTTATGTAAAATACTCACAAAAAAGTTTTACTTACACACTATATGGTCGCATTGACCTTAACAAAACTTTGCTGCTGTGCCGTTCGAATTTTAGTTGACCAAAAAAGTTGATAAACCGTATCAATCGAAAGAGGAGATTTCAAACTTTTTTTACGTCTTGGTCCGAACCTCCTATCTCATTCCGTTTTCACAAAGGAAGCGTTCGAAACTTAATATGGGGTCTCTTAGACCCACTTACATGTTTAAGGGTTAAGATGCTAATGCAAAATTCTAGATTTTTCTTGTGGTATTGGGGATGTGATAGTAAAATCGTCCGATCCACCATACTATAAATGGTTCCTATTTTTTGACACATTGGGTGATGAGAAAAGTACAATAAATATCTTCTTGAAAAGGTGTCTTTGCGGTACCAGTCAGTACGTAAGATGTTGTTTTTGACTCTAATTGTCGTATCTAGAAAATTGAGGCTACGTTTCTTTTTACGTGCAACTGTAAATTGTAATCGGCTGTGATATCCGTTGAATTCGTTTAAAATGTTTTTAATTGCTTTGGCCGGTGCCGCCAAAGCAATATTGTCTACATAACGTACGTAAAATGTTAAAATGATTTTTAAATTATTTAGAACTTTAGACTCCAAGTCTTGCATCACTGTGTCCGCCATTATTGGTGCTAACAGTGAGCTCATGGGGACCCCGAACGTTTGTTAGTAGATATTGTTATTGAACGTGAAATACCTTGACGTTAAAACAAATTGCACAGCTGCAATGAATTTGCCTTTCGGGATATTAGTCTTTTTTTCGATGAATTCCCATCTAGAATTAACACCTTTGATCGCGAGATCTATAGGCACATTAGTGAACAAAGACGTTACATCGAGCGAAAACAAAGTCTCAGAGTCCTGTACGTTCTTGTTCGTTAATAACTTACAGAGTTTGAAACTGTTGACCACGTAACCTATTGTCCACAGAATACTGTTCGAAATAATGTTTTGTAAAAAGGCCGCTAGTGGATAAAGAGCTGTTCCTACCGAAGACACAATAATTCTTAGAGGAATGTTAGGCTTATGTATTTTTGGCAGGCCGTAAGCTTTAGGTAACATGCAATCACTCCCCCGCAAGGAGTAGAATTTTAGTTTTGAGATATATCCTTTTGTATGCCATTTTTTAACCAAATCATTAGCAGTTTTTTCTAGTTTAAGTGTAGGGTTTCTTTTTTTTAGTGAGTACGTGTCTTTGTCGTTAAGTAGGTTCTGCATTTTTACTAGATAATCTTCTTTCCATTGCAATCACTGTATTTCTCTTGTCCGCGCGTGATTATAATATCGTCATTTAGTTTTAAAAATTGTGTTGTGTGTTTAAACATGGAGATTTTCAGTTTTTTGTCAATATTGTTATTGTTCATCCGAGTGTCCAAAAATTGCTGCAATTATGGAACTATAATGTTTCGAATGTCGGTTTTTTGTTTTGCGTTAAATTTGGTGGTATTGCTTTCGATGTCTTATTACCTCATGTATCGCTATTTTTTTATTATTTATGTGAGGCATGCAGAAATTACTACCCAATTGCAAAAGGTTGGACACTTCATTCGGAATTGTGGTTTTGGAAAGGTTTATAAACCATTTCTTGTTTATTTGATTGAGAGGATTGAATTCACTTTCCTTTGAAAACGCAGTAGGCTCAATCGATGTTGTTATCAACCTTTCGGTTTTATTAATTAATGGTTTGGTTGAAGAAAATCAGTACAAAATTACCTTTTCAAAAAAAGGTAAAAAAAAGGTGCCAATTTATGTGTGTGCGCGCGCACCTCATCTATAATTTTTTTTAAAAACTCAAGTGGTACTATTTTTTAATTCAACCTAAATGTATTTTTTCCAAAAAATGTATGAAATCTTTAAATTGCGCCAATTATAAAGAGAATATATTGCTGTTTGAAATAACAGTTGTACTACTTTTAACGAATAAAATGCAAGTGATAGTATATTTATTTTTTAAGTAAAACCCAAGTAGCGGTATCTTTAATTCTTTTTTAAATAAAATTCAAGTGATACTGTGTCTGTGTATTTTTATTGAAACATTTTTCTGTTCTAACCTAAGTGGATGTACTTAATTTAAAAAAGTTTCAATGAAATATGTAACATTTAATCTCAAAGAATTAAACAGAAATGAGAATGTTTTATTAAAATAAAAAATTTTTAAACTACAAAAATTGGCGCTGCTGTTTTACAACATTTTATTTGGATTATAGTTAGACATTTAGCAGCGCCAATTTTTTGTAGTTTAAAAATTTTTTATTTTAATAAAACATTCTCATTTCTGTTTAATTCTTTGAGATTAAATGTTACATATTTCATTGAAACTTTTTTAAATTAAGTACATCCACTTAGGTTAGAACAGAAAAATGTTTCAATAAAAATACACAGACACAGTATCACTTGAATTTTATTTAAAAAGGAATTAAAGATACCGCTACTTGGGTTTTACTTAAAAAATAAATATACTATCACTTGCATTTTATTCGTTAAAAGTAGTACAACAGTTATTTCAAACAGCAATATATTCTCTTTATAATTGGCGCAATTTAAAGATTTCATACATTTTTTGGAAAAAATACATTTAGGTTGAATTAAAAAATAGTACCACTTGAGTTTTTAAAAAAAATTATAGATAAGGTGCGCGCGCACACACATAAACTGGCACCTTTTTTTTACCTTTTTTTGAAAAGGTAATTTTGTACTGATATCACGCGTTTTTGTAGTGTTAAGCAATATATTTATTTTTTGTGATGCCATAATTTCAACTTACAAGTAAGATTATAATGTGTGTGTGTGTGTGTGTGTGTGTGTGTGTGTGTGTGTGTACACACACACGCGCGCGCAATATACACACACACACACATACATATATATATATATACACCAAGCAAATCAAAAATTGCTTACGTGAATATAATTAACCTCAACTCCCATCCACAATAAATAATATGTCTCTTGTATAGACAAGATTATATATTATGCACTTTTTTCAGCCGAATTCGTTTGTCTCGTACAAAAACGTGTTGAATAAGTGTATTATTAATAAATATATGCAGTTAAAAATATATATTTTGTATTAACTAGAGTCAATATTATATTATACTCCTACGAATGCTACGTATAAAATTTTTCAAGTGTCATAAGATATGATTGACAAAGTGCATATGAATGTGATAATGAAACATAGCTAATTAGATTGCATGAGCCTTATTAAATTTATTTTTATCTTTCTATCTTTCTCCAATGCATATTTTTTCCACCAAAAATGTGGTTTGCTTTTTCTCAGGTCTACCTCTAAGTCATACTTTTTAACTCTAACATAATGTAAATGTATATTTTGAATGAATTGACGTTTGAAACAAGTGTCAAATGATTGAATAAAGATATAAAAATATGTGTAATTTTACAAGTTGAGTTTCAGAGGTCTCAACGCTGTGTATTCTCTCTGGTTTTAGAAATTTGTAACTAGATTAATTAATAAGTATGGTAAGTACATTTTGAATCCTGTTTATTAAAGTTAATAAAGTTAAGTGTAGCTCTTACAATATATATATTGAGTTCACTAAACTAATTAAAATAATACATGATATTAAATATGCTCACTGTGTTACAAAATAAATGTTAATTGTAAATAAATAATATGTGTTAATCTCGCTGTTACCTGATATTTAATAATATTTCTGAGCGTCTTATAAAAGATATTTTTTCTTATAAAAGATAATTAATTTTGTAACACAGCGAGCATATTTAATATCATGTATTATTTTAACTAGTTTTTAGTAAACTCTATATACATTGTAAAAGTTACACTTACTTTATTAACTTTTTTAATAAACAGGATTCAAAATGTACTTACCTTACTTATTAATTAATCCAATTACAAATTTCTGAAATCAGAAAGTACACACAGCGTTGAGGCCTCTAAGACTCAACTTGTAAAATTACACGTACACCAGGCATTAGAATCATTTTTATATCTTTATTCAATTATTTGATACTTGTTTCAAACGTCAATTCATTAAAAATATACATTTACATTAAGGCTAGAATTAAAAAAGCTTAGAGGCAGACCCGAGAAAGCAAACTACATTTTTGCTGAGAAAGGTAAACATGCATTGGAGAAAGATAGCAAGCTAAAAATAGATTTAATAAGGTGCATCCGATCTAATTAACCTCGTTTCATTACCATATTCATGTGCGCTTTGTAAATCATATCTTCTTATGACACTCGAAAAATTTTATACGTAGCACTCGTAGGAGTATAATATATAATAATATTGACTCTAGTTAATGCAAAATATATATTTTTAACTGCACATATTCATTAATAATAGGCTTATTCAACGCATTTTTGCACCACGCGAAAGAATTCGGCAGAAAAATGTGTCGTTTGCCCCGCAAACCGAGATATTATTGACGATTCAGGTTACAGGTTAGGAAAGGTTTCCTAACCTGTCTACGCGTAATCATGATCGCGGTCTCGTGATGCACATCACATGGTGCATCACGTGACCGCATAGATGCTGATAGTGTAGAGTCCCTAGAAGTAGAGAGTCTGGACATCTCGGGGTTCCACATGATTGGATACACGTGATTGTGCACCTAAAATGGCAGCACCAATACGGATCCCTATTCAATCCTCTTTAGCCAATGCGATAACAGCATACAACACGTTCGAGTGCACACAACGATAAACATACACACACATAAAGCTCACGTACATACACTGACATAATCATCACCGACATTTTAGGAACAGATGTCCAGACTCTTTACTTCTAGGGACTCTATGATAGTGTAGTAGCGAGCGCCACACTGTGTCGAAAATGTGAAAGGGAGAATTCCTGAGGGCGACGACCAAGGAGACGTATCTTACAGAAAAATGTAGAGATTAGAATTTGCATCGCGATATCTCCGCTTGTACGGCACGGAGAGAAAAAATAAAAACACTTTTATATATGCAATTTTTCCCAAGCTATCGAATGAGACGACTTTGAACTTGATCGGTTCAGCCATTGCTGAGATCTAATAATCTCGTTATGCTTGAACTCGCTGACTCGCGTAAAAGAGGCTTCGGTCTTTCTCGCTTTTTTTTTTTTTAATTGGCACGAGACGCGACCGCGCCTCTTGATTTAAGACCGCTTCCCTCTGTTTCTTTTTTATAACGACAGTGAAAATTAATTGGTTTTAATTTGCTGTTTCTTTTGCGTAATTCTTTTTTTATTAAATTGTCCAATTTCTTTTTATGTATAAGATTTATTCTCGTGACATCTGTTAAACAAAATGGAAAAATGAGCGATAATTTCATTCCAAATGTACACCGGTAAAAAATGAGAAAGAGATGTGTCAGATTTCGCAAGTTTATTTTTTAGAGAATACACCGTTTTATGTAAGTCCATGATTTCCATGTTTAAAACTTTTGTTTTAAACTTATTAGTTACATTCGTCAATTTCTTAATAGATCTATAGCGCTGCAGTCTAATGTTAGGAACATTGTAATAAGATAGATGATATGATATAACGCTGTGATAATCTTAATTTTAATTCTAGTCATCCTCAATGTTAAGAGAGGTGTTGTTATACGATTGAACAAAATCTTAAGATTATTACACCCATCCATGAAAAAAACTTCCATGAAGCAATTAATATTTTATTAATTTTTTGACTATCATCAAAAGAATTAAATACCTCTCTTACAACACTTTTAGCTCAAATAAAGTTAACAACATTCTTAACTCTTAGCGCTCTGTTGGCTCTGCTACGGAGCCATCCATCATTTATTTCGTAAATATGCGGAGCGCTAAGGGTTAATATAAGTGGTAACACGATACGATACAGCAAAAAGAAAGTAAATCTTACTTCACGGTCCTTTACATAAAAACAATTTCCGAAAGCCTCACTCCGATTACGAAGAATCTAAATTTTTGCTTAGCGGTTTCAGTTCCCAATATTTTGAAAAACTACATAACAATGGAAAAAGACATCTTAGAATCGATGTCTAGAAACGATGTAGGGTATAGAATAAATTGTTGTGACTGCGAGGCCACTTACATGGACAAAACGAAAAAACAATTAAAAATTAGGATCAAAGAACACATCTCAGATATTAACAAAAAGTGCGAATTACCTTCATTTCTGAGCACAGAATTATCACTAATTATGATTTTAACTGGAACTTTAAGAACCCTTCTCATAAAAAAAAAAATTAATATCCGAGATGATCTACATAAAAAAGTAAAAACATGGGCTTAATAGATAAAGTGACACAGATCTTTCCCTACAGGCTTATCTCCCAGTTATTCACAGCTTATCCCACTCCTAATGCTTCTTTACCCCCTCTTTCCTTATTTTGCACTACCTCTTTTTAAATTTCCCTCGTTTTCCAACGTTTAAACATGACCATCAAGAAAGTCACCACGAGGGAGCGACTGCTTATCATATTAAGTCAAAGACTGTTCCTGGATGGGATGCACCCTGACCGACAAGAATAAGATATTTTTAATTCTCCTTTTGACAGATTATTTTTATCTTTAATTTACTCATTTATTTATTATTTATTTATTTCTTACTTATTTTTTAGTTTTCTTATATACTTATTTTTATTTTATTTTTTTTTTTTACTATTTTTATTCTTTTTATTTTTTTATTTTGGCCTTTTTTGCATTGGTTTCGAGCTATTCACATCTTGACATCTATATTATTGTTTGCCTTTTGCCTGGCATTACCCTTGCTTTATTATTTTATTCAAAGTTTCCGTTGGAAATCAAGACATAAGAGCGACCTATGACAACGTATCGTTTATGTACTGAAAATGACTCAATATAGTTGAAACGTTTGCATTTATGTAATATCACAATTATTATAACTAATAAAATCTTGCATGTACACCCAGCGCGGCTTAAATATATTATTTTGCTCTACTCAATCATTTGTTCATTTCGAATCATAATAAGCTTCTATTTCTATTATTACAATTTAAATAACGTTTTATTGTAATCTTTTGATAAATATATTGTCCAGACTAACTTTATAATTAATAACTCAATAATAATTCTTTAGTTCCTAGTTCCTTAATATATATTATTCAATAATATAATATCCTGTATCGTTCTAAATTGTATGTTTTATTATCGTTCGAATTCTATACTTTTGTATTTCTGAAAACTAGATCCACATATACAGGGTGTCAGGTAACTATCGCCCCTGGTTTCGTGGATTGATAGATCAAGTAAAACTGAGCAGAAAAGTCCTGTACCATTTTTTAATATTTGCCGTAGTTAACGAAATAGAAATTAATAACGTCTGCGAATAAGTGCGTATCACCGCGCGCAAGGACCGCCCGCCGGTCGCCGAGTAGGCAGCCGTGGCTGTAGGCGCGGTGCGATGCGGTGAGGAGGGAAAAGCAGCAGTAGTTCTGGCCTGCGAGCGGCGCGGCAAGGAGGCTGCCTACGACCTCTCAGCGACTGGTGGGCGGTTCTTGCGCGCGGTGATACGCGCTTATTTGCAGATTTTATTAATTTTTATTTTGTAAACTATGGCAAATATTAAAAAATAGTAAAGGACTTTTCTGCTCAGTTTTACTTGATCTATCAATTTACGAAACCAGGGGCGGTAGTTACTTGACACCCTGTATATTGTAGACAAATTATTGTATGGCAGTTGATATTATTTCTTAATGTAATATTCAAATCTCAAGTGACTTTTCTTTGTGATTATACATTTCAATAATGTTAAAAAGCGTAATAAAATAAATTTATTTCAAAGCTACATTCAAAAATTCTCTTATCTGGAATTTCGATAAAAAGTTCTGGAAAATCCTGAAATTTTTAGGGAATAGATTTACAAATTTTGAGTGGACACTCTGTAACGATAAAGTAACTTTCCATCTCTGATTGTTTAGCAATTTGTGTGTGTATTATTTGTAAAACCTCCGTTGCTATTTACTTCATTTATTAGAGAAAATACACGAGCAAAATGCTCCTTTTGTAATAACTCCGTGTCATTACAAATATAAAGTGTTAGATGCAAAAAATATATCTGTTTAAACTACCGCTTCTTTGTTTGCATAAAATGTTATTCTGACAAAGTTTAAGCAAATATTGATAAAAATCGCGTTTTAATATATCAGATTTGTCCTTTTCAAGAAATTGTATGTTTCATAATAAAGGTTATGAACATTTTCGATGAAATTTTTATATTATTGACATTTTTACTTCCCTCGAAATTATCTAATACTGGACGAAAAATAAGTTGTTGGAAAATTAAACAAGAAACAATACATACATCATAAAGTATTATTTTTTCTCTTTTTTAAAATGCATTAAAAATTTTTAAATTCCGATAAATACAAAAAAATGGCGATTATTAAAAGAAAATGTCGTTCTTCAATACAAGTTACAGTTTAATGAATTTTTTATTAATATAATAATGTTTTTGTTGACATTACCACTGAAATAAAGTTATTTCTTTTTCTAAGAGTTGGCAAACTTCCACATTTTTTTTAATGCAGTCCATGCTAGTAGTAAAAAAACAGTATTTTCTGGAAAAAATCAGCAAAAAGTCTTGAAGTTTTAAAGAACAATAAAATAAATAAATAAACTTTATCTTTGAGCAGTTTGTTTAGACTCTTTCATTTGATTCTTCTTAATTATCTTCTGATTTAGTTTAATCCTAATCTATTATTACTTTTGTTTTATAACCTTCAACATTTTTGAAAATGTTTTAGTTGCGGGACTATTACATTTACCTATTAATATTTTACAAACAATATATTTCTGCTTATTGTTATTAATAGAATATGATTCAAAATAAGCCGACCAGTATCTCTGTGTCTACCTCCCAATGTATTTTTTTTTGTATTATGTTAAATGGTGGGTGTGTGAAGTTCCTAGCTCTATGGTATGAAATCATAGTTCTGTTAAGAGTTCTGGATTATTTACAAAAATAGGAAGAGTTCTTGATAGTTTTTACAAATAGTTCTGCTTATTACAACAACAAAAAATATGCTAAATGATGGAAAATTAAAAATACATAATTTTGTAACAATAAATTTTGAAAAATGCGAGTGCTAAATTTACATCCAAAACTAATATCGAATAGTTCTGAATAGACAATTAGATGCCTTTTAAGGAGTACTAGAGTTCTTGATATAAAAAAAACTTTTGATTAAGAAAAAAAAGAATAAAAAATGTATGTCAAATCCGAATAGTTCTGAATAGCATATACGATTCTTTTCGACGAATTCTAGAGTTCTGCCCGAAAAAATAAAAAAAATCGAGATTGAATTTTTAGAAGTGATATCAAAAATATAGTCAAAACTTTAAAAATCAGTTTTATGTAATTTTTTTATTAAGATTTTTTATAGAGGTGCATGGCTGCTATTCAGAACACTCAACAGAATTTTCAGAACTCTTAAAAAAATTTTTCACGATGTTAACCTTGTAGTTTCAAAATGCATAAAATTTTTTTATAAAAGTTATGTTCTAGAAGTTCTGTTAAGAGTTTTAAATAGTCTTTGATGAGTTCTATTAGAAATTTTACTGACAATCTAGAATTAAAAATGAAAAAGTTACGGACGATCGCAAATGTCGACTTTGTATTTTTAAAGTGTGAAAAATTTTTTAAGAGTTCTAGGAGTTTTGTTGAGAATTTTGCATAGTTCCCGATGAGTTCTATTAAAGATCCTTGTAACAAAAATTTATAGGATTGAAAACGAAAATGTTACGGACAATCGCAGGTGTTAACTTTATATTTTTAAAAAAGCAAAGAATAATCGCAACTGCAAAAATATTAGTTTAATGACATTTTTCATTAAAAGTTTTGATAGAACTCAGCGAGGGCTATCTAAAACTCATAAAAGAACTCCCAGAACTCATACAAAAATTTTTTGCATCTCAAAAATACAAAGTCGATACCTGCGATCGTCTGTAACATTTTTGTTTTTAATTTTACAGATTTTTGTCATTAACATTTTTGATAAAACTTATTGGGGGCTATCCAAAACTCAACAGAACTTCTAGAACTCTTAAAAAAATTTTTCACACTTGAAAAATATAAAGTCGACATTTTCAATTGTCTGTATATTTTATTAGGTATTGCTTTTATTTCATCTATTGATGCAAACCATCAAGATTTTGACGTCCCCCAAGGTCAAACTGGTAGAGAAGAAGAGGGTATTATGGTTCGGCTACCCTCATTTTCTTCGTTATTAGGTGACAAATTCTTGCAATTGTTTATGGAATTACTCAATTAGTAGCCCGCCGTTTTTAGAGATGCTTATTTGTCAATGCACAATAGCTAACAATTGTTATAAAGCATTTTTACTTTTGAGCACTTTTAAACTTTTTTAGGGTACATTTTAGCACTTAATTATACGTACATTCTCATTGTTCTTAAACTTGAGCGTATTATCACACGAATCTATGTGCACTTAAGTGTTTTTTTGTTATTTAACTTTTTATTTGGTTGTACACACTTCGACTTATGCAAAGTCAAGCAATAATCTGGGATTTGGTTAATATGATTTTTTAAGCAAAATTTTTATATCGAAATATTTCTTTAATAAATTGATTATTACTCTAAAGAGCGCTACTCAGAAACATCATTTTATATTTCTTATTTTAATGTTAAACAGGAATATAATGATATTTCTAATGATGTCTCTAAAGTCTTTGAGCGGAGAAAAATTTTAAATCAGAAAAATGCTAAACGGATGGAAAATTAAAGATATGTAATTTTGTAACAAAATACTTTTTTTAAACTAAATGAATTGTTTAAAAATTATTTTTCAGCTAGTCATATTACCATCATTTTTTTCCACCGATTATGCAGTGCATTATCATAAATTACGTTCTAAGTAATAAATATTTTATTACTTTGAGTCCAGAATTTGTTGAACAACTTTAACGAATATAATCGCTCAAGTTTCAATATAAAATATTAATTATAAATAAGGTTATTTAGTAAAATGAAAATAGCTGCCATATTACCCTTTTCTTTTCTATCAATAAATAAACCTTTTTATGCCATATAATTTTTGTCTGAAATATTTTTTTCAAAAATGCTTAGTTTTCAAGATAACTAAGGTGTTTGAGATTTATTCTACATTCTGTATATTAGCCAACATAACAGATCCTTCTAATAAAGGTAAATAATCCAGCCATGAAAATGAAACTTTCAAGTCTTTCCAGGCTGAGATTTGATCCAAATAAAAAAAATCCAGAAAGCCGCAGTTCTAGTAAGAATTTCGTTAGAAACAGAAAAAGCATGTCGTTTTTTTTCAAAATTTTCTTTAAGACAAAACACGTCCGATGATTTAATGCAAAATAAAAAAATTTTTTTAAAATTAGATTCCAGAAAATAAAGTTTAATTTAGGCATCCTGCTTATTATTAGGCGTACAACTTTGCTTCCGCCGTTTTTTTTTTGTTTTTTGATATTTGTAGCTAAAAAAAATTGGTTATACATTTACGATTCAAAATATTGTCCATCGCTGGCCATTACTTTCTCCCATTTTTCGGGCAGCGTACGAATCCCCTGTCGAAAGAACTGCTAATCTTTTGAAGCGGTCCACGTATTGATCCAATTTTTGACTTCTTCATAAGAACGAAAGTGCTGATCAGCCAGGCCGTGTGTCATTGAAACAAGTGATAGAGGGAGCAACGTCTGGAGAATACAGCGGGTGGGGTAGGACTTCTCATTTCAACGTTTTCAAGTATGTTTTGACCGATCTTGCGACATGGGATTGAGCATTGTCATGCTGCAAAATCACTTTATCGTGTCTCTTGTTGTATTGCGGCCGTTTGTCTTTCAATGCTCGGCTTAAACGCATTAATTGCTTTCGATACAGATTGCCTGTGATTGTTTCAGACGATTTTAGCAGCTTATAGTACACTACGCCGAGCTGATCCTACCAAATACAGAGCATGATCCTACCAAATACAGAGCAACTGTCAATATTCGACGTTTGGCCGTCGACATGGAAGCATGGCCGGAAAGTCCTCATAACTTTCTGCGCTCAGGGTTATCGTAATGAACACATTTTTTGTTCCCACAATGCGATGCAGAAATCCCTTCCGTCTTTGACTTTCAAGCAGTAATTCACAAGCAAACAAACGCCGTTCAACATCTCTCTGCTTCAAGTCGTACGGCACCCAATTTCTTTGTTTCTGAATCATTTCCATGGCTTTCAGGCGTTTCAAAATGGCTTGTTGAATCACTCCCAATGATCCTGCCAATTATTCTTGCGTTTGATACGAGTCTTCATGAAGTAATGCCTTCAATTCTGCATCTTTGAAAACCTCTCTTCCACCGCCATGCTGGTCTTCGATGTCAAAATTACCGTTCTTGAAGCGGTGAAACCACTTACAACACGTTCTTTCACTAATAGCAGTCTCACCATAAGTATTTGAGAGCATTCGATGAGCCTCAGCTGCAGATTTCTTTATATTAAAGTAGAAAATTAACCCCCCCCCTCCCGCAAATAACGAGAATTTCATAAACTGACATTTTCAATCGAGAATAACTTCACGATGCGGACACAAATCGATTAATGTTTTGATGGGGTTATGTTGACAAGTGTCCAACATAGACATTTATATATTTACCAGACTGTTGACTTGCTTGAAATACATGGCCACGAAAAGTATGTACAAAACTCATGGTGTATGCGTACAAAGCAAGCGGTACGCATACATATAAAATATCCATCCATATGTGATTGATATATATATAATTTATTTCTCTTCAAGCTTACATTGCCGAGAAGGGGACTTGGTTTACAATCGTTCCTTAACCACTTATTTATCCACACCCTATATTATTCTTATGTTCTACGCCCTTCCTATCTATACTCTACCACGCTCTTACATCTCTTTTCGTTTCCTATTCTTTTACATTTATATTTTATTTTTCTACATTTTGTCTATACTATTCCTACTCACAGCCGTTCACAGCCTTTATTCTACAGTACGTAACCCTACGTACTACCTTGTTGCACTTAATACTATCGCTATAATACTATCTTACCTTACTATCTACTTCCCTATCACGTTTTTATTTACTATCTCCTATTTCCCTGTTTTATTCCCACTCTCTTTTTCGCTCTCCTTCTCTTCCGCTTCTTTCTTTTCCTTTAGTTTCTTTTTCCTTTCTTTCCATAGTTTCTGAATTATTTTTCCTTTACACCAACCTACCTTCACTATATATCTCTTCTAAAATTCTGTCGCTAACTCTACCTAAGTCTGCAAACCATTCTCTACTTTCCTCGCATTCTTTTACATAATGATCCATGTTATCGCTTCTTTTACCACAGAATAAACACGCCCATTGTCCCTCGTCTATCCAATATTTATTCGCATGCTCTAAGTTTTTACACCTTAATTTTATCATCGCTCTCACCTCATTATCCCTGCTTGAATTTGCAATATTCTTTACCTCTAAATACCTAGGCATTCTACTTTTTAAGTCTATTTCCCTGTATCTCTTATTATATCTTGCTTTAGCTATCCTTCCGTTTTCCCATTGTCTCTTCACCTCCCTCTCTCTTTTTATCAATTCTGCTTCTAAATCATATTCTCCAATCTCTCTTACCTCCCTAGCTTCTATTCCTCTTCCGTTCCTATTATAATACCTCTCTCTTTCTTTGCTGTATTCGTCCTTCCAATCGTATTGTTTTTTCTCCCTCCAGCATTCTTTCACTATATTCCCTGCCCTACCCTCTTTGATTCTATTCTCGTACCTCCTAGCTCTAATCCCCCATCCTACTCTTAGTTTATCCATCACTAGTTTCCTCGTTATAATATACCTTGGTGTACAGAATTCCAAGCCAAAAATCCATCTCACATAATCCATCATTACCTTTTCCAAATTATCCTTCTCTTCCCATCCCCACAATTCTACTCCATATGACATTACACTTTGCACTAAGTACTTGAATAGTATCTACCTTCTTTTAAAATCATTTCTACATATCCTTTTACCTAAACCTTAGACCTTTCTCGCAACTATTTTTCCTTTACCGCATAATTCTTTAATATGTTCCTTACTATTTCCATTCCCATTCAACACAAAACCCAAGTATTTAAAGCTTTTTACCTCTTCTATCATCTTCTCCCCATTTCCATTTCTTGATTTTTTCTTTTCTTTTCCTATTCACTACAAGCATTTTTGTTTTTTCTGGGCATAACTCCAATTTATTTTCAGTCAAAAAACGTTTAAACGTACCTATCATATCTAGCATCCTTATTATTCGCTATTAAAACTATGTCGTCCGTATACGCTAAGCTCCATATCCTAAGTCTACCTATTGCTACCCTACCTATGTTCCTAATTTCCATTTTTTTCCCTTAATTCCGCTATATATAAATTGAACAGAAGTGGACTCATTACACAGCCTTGCCTCACTCCTTTTCCTGTGATAAAGCTTTCCGTGTATCCTTGTTCCGTCTTCACCATGACTTCCGTTCCCTCATATATTTTTGCTATTCTCTTCACCAGCTGCTCCTTTATTCCTTTTCTTTTCATAATACTCCACAATGTCTCTCTGTCTACTTCATCAAATGCCGCCTTCAAGTTCGCGAACATCATATATACCTTTCCTTTTTTCTCTCCTTTTCTTCTCTCCCTTTATATCACGTGATTTAAAACAAATATATTGTCTAGCGTTGATCTTCCTTTCCTGAAGCCCGCTTGACTTGTCGGCACTGTACCCCTTTCTTCTACCTCCATCTCCAGCCTATTTCTAATTACCTCTGCATATATCTTGTATGCTGTGCACAGCAAGGATATTCCTCTGTAGTTGCCTACTTTTTCCTTATCCCCTCTCTTGTACACGATACCTTTTTTCCAATCTTTCGGTATCGTTTTTGCCTTCTATATTTGTTTTATCAGATTCTTCATCTTTTTTCATAGACTCTTACCAGCGTATTTCCATGCCTCCATCGGTATTCCATCAATTCCCGCAGCCTTCCTCTTTTTCATTTTATTCAGAGCTTTCGTAATCTCCGCTTCTTGTAATTTTTCCTCTCCCTGTTCCTTCTCCATTATATTTGCACCGGCGTTTACTCCAGGCAGGCTTCCGCCCAAACCCATCATCGCACGCCGCCGCTGCCTCTCTTCTTTCTCTTTATCCTCCTTCCTCTCTTCTTTCTCCGAATCTTCCAACAGGTCTTTAAAATATTTCCTCCATACCTCTTTTCCTATCCTATTTATTATCCTTGCTTTTGCCTTTCTTTTTGTTTATATATTTCCATACCTCTGCCTCACTCTTCATTTCTCTTTATTCTTCTTCCTCTTCCTCCCTTTTTTCTCTCTGCTTCTTCACCAACAGTTCCTTAAAATTCTTTTTTTCCTTTGTATAATCTTTTCTTCCCATTTTTCCTTTCTTCCATTTCTTGTATATCATCTTTACCTCTCTCTTTTTTCTTGTGCAGCTTCTATCCCATCAATCCTTGTCTCCAAGCTCTACTTTTTCCTCTTTCTTATTTTTTTTCTTATCATGGTCTTGTGCACTATCCTCTTTATCTTATCGTATCGTCCTCCTTTTCTTCTAACTCTTTCACTTTACACAGTTCCTCCGTTATTTCTGCATATATAGTACCTCTCTTGCTTTTTTGTCCCATACTATTATTTCTATTTCTTTTTCCTTTTCCTCTTTCTCCTGGGTCTCTTCCTTCCTCTTCTATGACCTCCATCTCCAAGGGTCTCGCCATCTGGCAAGTGGTCTGAGTCCACCCTGTCCCCTACTGTAAACTTACAAATTTTATTGCATACATCTTCATTTACAATAACATAATCAATAACCGAACATCCTCTTGCCCCTACATATGTAAATTCTCCCTCTCAATCGCCTTCCATCGTCCCATTCGAAATATACCATCCTTTCTCCATGATCCATTCTACCAAATTCCTTCCTCCATTTTCTATCACTTTGTCCTTGCTATATTTCGCTATTTTTCCTTCTCCTATATCTCCTATATCTTTTCCACCTAATTCTCCTATTCTTATATTGAAGTCTCCTATTATCACATTACCTTCCTCTTTTTCCCCTATAAACTTTTCCAGTTTCTCCCTTAAACCCTTTCCCCCTTGTGCTCCGTACACTGATACAATTTTCTCTCTCTCTTTCTCTCTCTCTCTCTCTCTCTCTCTCTCTCTCTCTCTCTCTCTCTATACCTACCTCTGTCATTATCATCTCCTCTTCTTCCTTTATTATTTTTAACTTCTTTACCTGTCCTATTCCTTCTTTCTTTACCCCTACTATAAAACCTTTTTTTTTATTTTTTTTTTAACGGGGGGAAAATACTCATAGTACCCCGGGTTGGCTAGACCACGGGAGTGTGGGACTCGGGACGCGGTACCCCTCGCCGGCACAGACCGCTTGCGCGGCAGAAAGTTGGCGAGGCCCGGCCCGCCTACCCACTAAAAACCCACCGAGCCCATCTCGCCCCGTTGCGTGGAGGGACCGGGATTGCTATAGCACTCTCCAACATCCCTCCACTGGGGATCGGAGCATGAAGCTCCCCGACGCGCCAGTTCGTCGGGTTGGGAGTCGGGCTTTGCTGGCCCAGCCGAGATACGTCAGCCAGTAGGGCCTAGCCCGACCCCGGGGATGCGGAGCGAGGCATCACGCACCCCCGCGCCCATTTAGGGCCATGGGACCGCTCCCGACATATCGCCGGTGCGAGCCCCACGCCCAGGGACGAGCGGTCGCCGCCGCCCGCCCCGCCTCCTCCCGTCCACGGCGCTCGAATGGCCAGGCCGGTCGCCAGGGGAGGGAACCACTCGCCTGGCGCCGGGCCCCATCGGCCTGGGCCCCGTCCCGTCGCATCCCCCGAGCGCTAGGGGCAGCTAGGGGCGGGCACCCGAGGAGCGGCACTATCGCCGCTTCCCCTTGCCGAGGACGGGCGGCCCCGGGGAGGGCGCACTTGGCGCGCCTCCCTTGGGCCTCGCCTCCCTCGTGGCCTTACTCCCCCTCCGCTCCCTCTGCGGGAGTTGGCGGGGGAGGGGAGACAGAACTACCCTGGCCACGGGGAGGTTATCCCCGGAAGCGTGACTCGACACGCTGACTGCGTCGGGCGCGCCGGTCTCATCGACCGCGCGCGATTTAGGCGGCGGGGGCTCCTCCCCGGACTCCGAAGTGTCCGAGGTGGACCCCGGCAGCCGAGCATCCACCGCAGCCGGGGGCCCATCTACTGGGACCCCGCCCGCGGGAGACGCACCCCCCTTGGCGGCCTCGGCCACCGCCGGACCGTCGCCCCCAACGGCCTGAGCGCCGCGGGCAGCGTCAGCGTCCGGCGATGACGGAGGCCGCTCCATTTCCATTTCCTCCTCTCTCCCCAGATACGGGGAGGAAGGAGGAGGCCCCCCGGCCCTCCGGGGCATGGGGGGTATTTTGGGGCAGCCCGCGCCACCCGGTCGGTGGCCGGCTGCCCTGTTGCGGGAGGCACACTCGGGACAGAATGGCTGATTAGCGCACCGTGCCCGAGTGTGACCCTCCCCGCCGCAGTTGAAGCAGCACCGGGACCGGTCAAAGTAACCGGGGCACCGGTGCTGCATGTGGCCCTGTGCCAGGCAGCGATAGCAGCGCTGTGGAGGCGCCTTAAGCGCCTCCACGCGCGCAGCCGCCCAGCCCAGGGCCACTTTTCCCACCTTGGCGAGCCTCGCCGCCGCCGCGACCGGGCACTGTGCTATCACAGAGCCCATGCCCCGGCGGCCGCGAGTAACTCGACCGACTATGATATCGGTGGCGCTGCATGCTCCGGCGCATGCCAGCGCCACCGCCACCTCCTCCGGCTCGGTGGAGTCCAGGAACCCGGACACCCGAATCCCCACCCTACGCATAGGGCAGGTTATCCGGATCCCCGGGCCCCCGGCCACCCGCCTCATTTCGGCCGCGAGGCGCTCCGCCGCGGGCCGACTCTCGGTGCCGGGGATCTCCAACAGGACACCCCCGGCCTGCGAGACTCTAAATTTGAGGCCCAGTTCGGGCTGGGGGAGAATATCCCCCAGATTTATCGCCGCCCTGGACCTCCTGATCACGTCGGTGTAGGAGGCACACCCCGGCTCCACCGTGATTGCCACCACGGAGGAGCGCGGGATCCGCCTCCCCACCGCACGCGGGGCAGCGGACGCCGCACGAGACGTCCCCCCCGGTTTACCCCCTTCGGCCCCTTCTTTTTTTCTTATCGCCGCGCCGCGGCCCCGGCGGAGGAGGGGCGGCAATGCCGCCCCACCCCCGCCGAGGCACCAGCACCGGCAACGCCCGGCCGCGGAAGGGAGCGCCCACGGCCGATCTTCGAGGGCGCGGGGGCGGGAGCCGACTTCTTCGTCGGCGCCCCCCCCGCAGCAGCCCTCCTCTTCTCCTTGCGGCCCACCACGGCCGCCCAACTCGGTCCGTCCGTAGACGGAGCTCGAGCGGGCGAGTCCGCGGGGCCGCTGGGTGGCTCGGGGGAAGTGGGCTCCTCCCGCGGAGCCCTGTCCCCCCGACGTCCACCTCTAACGCGTCTCGCTCCGGTACCGGCCAAGGCGGGCGCCGAATCAACCCCCGCCTCGACCCGCACCAGGCGTCTCTCTATCTCCCCCACCGTCCCCGACAGCCGCTCCAGCATCTCGAGCACCGTCTCCTCGAAAGGGGACGGGTCGGTGACCGGAGCAACCGCCGGAGCCGATGAGGGACGGGAGGAAGCTCCCCCCCTGTCCCGGGACGCACCCGAGGACCCCGATTCGAGCACTAGTGCTCTCCTCGCGACCCCGAGCTGGCCCCGTAAATCGTCGACCTCGGCGCGGAGGGTTCTTATTTCCTCCTCGCGCGCCGCGGCCGACGCGTCCTCGTGACCAACCTCATCTCGCCCGAGGCGGCCCATGGCCCGATAGGCCAGGGTCATCAACGCCTCCCGGGCGAGGTGGGTGTACTTTTTCATCCGCCCGGACAAGGCTCCGTGCATGCCGAGATTGGTGCACTTTGCCCGGGCAGTTTCCACCTCCCGTAGCCAACCGTCGGCCAGGCCGGCCAAATCGGTTGTGGTGCTACGGGAGATAACACCTATTTCCCGGTCCAGCTCTCGGCGCTGTTCCGGTGTAAATAATGTCGGGGGTATCCTGATTCGCTGCCTGGGCCGCGAATCAGGTCCCCCCGACATATCTTCGTCCTCCGAGGAGTCTCGTAGTACATTGGCTCTAAGCCGCCGTGCTCTGAAACCCTCCATGGGCACTCCGTGGAGGCGGTCCTCAATGTCCGCCCCGTCCGAGAGGGGAGACGGAGACCTGAAAGGCCCGCTCCCATCGAGCCGGGGACGGCCACGTGCCCGCTTCCTCGCACGCTGAGTCCCGGATTCGGCGGGCACACCCGGAATATCCGGGGTTACCACTACCTCCTCCGATGACTCAGGCGCGGGAGGGGAGACCGCCTCCACCGCGCCCCTGGAGGTTTGTACAACCTCCTCCACCTCTGGCCGATCCACATCCACGGTGGTGCCCGGAAGAGACTCATCGGGTGAGCTAGGCTCACCCTCGCTCCTCCGGCCACCCCCGCGGATGCGGATCGGCGAGCGCGAGCGCGACCGACGTCGCCCCCCGCCTCCGCCAGGCTGATCGGCATCCGCCTCGCGGCGTCCGCCGAGCAGCCGGCCCGGAGACAGGGAGCGCGTCCGACGCGCCCCGCAAACCGGGCCCCGTCCACCGACTTCCGCCTCGCGGCTTCGGTCGGGTGACAGGACCGACGTCTCCCCAGTGGGAGGCACGGGGGCCTCGGCCTTATCGGCCGGCTCCACCCCGGGCCGCCCATCGGGCAGCGAATCATACCCCTCGACCACGCCCGTTGCGGGGGCCACGGCTCGTTGAGCCGGCTCCACCCCGGTTTCGTCCTCGGTGGAGGAGGAAATCTCCTCCTCCTCCGAGTCCGTAAGGACGTAGTAATCAGGGTACAAGGCGGCCAATTCCCTTCGCTTGTCCCGAGTCCGACGCTTGAGCCTTCTGGTCTCACGCCGAAGGCGCGTCACTTCCTCCCGGATTAGCTCCGGGTGCGCTGCTAACTCGAGGTTAGCAGCGGTAACATTCTCCGCAGTCGCTCTGTGGTCGGCGGAGCCTGCGGGCACTCCGCTCGACCGCCCGTCGTTCGATGACGACAGGGGGGGACCCGGGACAATAGCCCCCCCGTGCCGGCCCTGGGGTGTCCGATCACCCCTGGGCGGTAATTTCCCTTTTCGTTTGCCCATGTGTATGTTCCATTGTGGGGTCTTATTTAACGAGGGGAACCCCACCCTCGCCCCGGAGCCTACTCAGGCCGATGTCCGGGGACCATCGGCCCGAGGCGCCATGGGCAAACGGATCCACCAGGGGGAGACGGCCCGAGGAGGCCAGAGACGGGCGCAAGCACCCGCCCCGGACCACCCCGGACCGGCACCCCCACCCAGGCAGCACTCTGCCGACCAACTAAAGTAGTTGGCGTCCGAGACACGAGGCCCCGCCCCGCTGTTACACGGAACGACACCCCGCGCCACGGACGCCACCCTTGGATTTTTTATAGAGGTTTACTCCTCGCAGCCCGGGCGGTGAGACCCAGGCCACCGGTCCGTCCCGCACGTAATTTCAGCACGTGACGGATTACGGTATGCCAGCTCGGGCGCCAGGGTCGCTGAAATCCCTGAATCTACGGCCTACGAGAGACCGCAGACCCCCTAGCGAGCTCGGGAACCGCAGGAACGCCAATTCCTGTATCTGGAGTCGATGCAGGGCCTCGGGAGGCCCCGAAACGACTCCAGACCCCTACGGGGCCTACTATAAAACCTCCCTTTGCCCTCCCTTTTTTCCTTTCTTTTTTTGCGAAGCTCACACCCAATCATGTGTTCCTGGCAATTTTTCTTTATCTTTTCCCATCCTATTTCTTCTACCTAGGTACACATATTAATAATGTCATATCCTTTTACATATTCCCAAAACTCCCTATCCTTATTCCTGCTACGTTCCAAAATACGTATTTTTTCTTATTTTTATTTCCTACACCTCTCTCTTCCTCCTCTCCTCCTCTACCTTCCCTTTCCACTTTCCGGCTTACTTGAAATCCTGATCTCGCTCTTCTTTGTTGTTTCTTTCCAACTTTTCCTCCTCCCTCCTCTTTTTCATTCTTCTTTTTTTCTCTTTTTCTAATTCCAACTCTATTTCTTCCCACATTTTCCACATCCCTTTAACTCTCACCCTATCTGTTCCTGCTTTTACTTCTACACCTTTTTCTTTTTCACCTTTTGTCCATCTATGTATCCTTTCCTGCACTTTCCTTTCCTCCCAACTTAAATCGTTTTCTATATATAAGTTTTCCCTTTTCAATTTATATTTGTTTCTCATTATTTCTTTTTTACATTCCTCATTATCTAATTTCATTAAAATTATCTTACTGCTCTCTCTACAGTTAACTACCTTACCCTCTACATCTACACCTATCTTTTCTTTTATTAAGGCCGCTGCCCATTCCTTGCACTCTTTCTCATTCCTCTCTACACCTTTAGGTATTTTTATACCTCTCATTATAATATTATTTTTTCTTTCCTCCCTATCTTTTTTCTTCACCCACTTCTTAATTTTTTCTACTTCGCTCTTGCTAAAGCCGCTACATACGCTTATTCTGCCTCTGCTGCTCAAACTGCCTACGCTGCTAGCCCTTGATCTTGCACTATATGTACTTCTTACCTCCTCCCTATCGCCTTCCACGCTTTCTACCTCCCTTCTTTTCTTTCTTTCTTATTGTAGCTCCTCTACTCTCTCCTCTAACTTCTCTATCCTCTCCTCATATAACCTCACTTTTGCTCTTAAAACCTCTATCTCCTCATTTGCTTTTTACCCTCTTTCAAACCTTTCACCTCCTCTCTCAGCAGTAACTCTTTAATTTCTTGCCTTATCCTGGCTCGTTCTTCTTTCCAATATTTTTCTTCTCCTACCTTGAGAGTTACCGTCTTACCTTCTTCCTTACTTCCTACCGTTAGATTTCTCTGTCTCTTCTCCAGCTTCGTCTTTCCCGCCTTATCGGCCGCTCCCATCTCTTTACTCGCCATAACCTCACTCTTTACCTATCTCTAATCTGCTCGCTAATTCCGCTTTCCTCCTATTTCCTAAGCACGCCTCCACTTCCTTGTCTTCTCCGCTCGTTCTTCTACCTATCCTACACTTTCGCATTTCTCTCCCTCACCTTTCTTCTCCTTAATCGCTTACTCAAATACGCTACGCTCTCATACATGTTCTCGCCCATGCGCTCCACCTAACCAAGTCCATATATGATTGATATAAAGACTTTATAAGTATTAGAAAAACAATACAGAAATACACACACATATACATACACACAAACATTTTTATTTTGTTTTTTACCGTTTACATCAGGCTGTGTAATACATAGATTTTGTTGCCATCTTTTAGGCTCGGTAAATGAGGGAGTCAATAGTCTAGTAAATATATAAATGTCTATGGTGCCCAAGCTTATTGTATGACGTTTACATTTGTTTATTTTTACCACTACATACCGCTAAAGCCATCTATTAGAAAACGACGGAAGCAAAGTTGTACATCTAATATTATATTAGAAAAAATTATTCATAAACCTTAATCAGGAAACAATGTGAAATGTACAAATAGATCAAATATTGTGCTTATTGAAATATACACAAATATTCTTATAGATGAAATTTGTTAAAATATGCATTTATATGTGAAATATGCAAAAATATGATATATATAGCTCAAAATGCATAATTTCTTATAAAATAAATTTATATCTAAGTTTATTTCTTTATTAGTTAAATTAAAAAAAAGCTTTTAGCATATTTTTATAAAGGGTTGACCTAGTTATAACTTAGCATATAAAATAAGGTTGGAAAAAAATAACAAAGAAAGAAATACGATGATTAGATTACATAATTTATAATAAAATGTTTATTAAAAACTTGTCATGTTTTAAATACATTGTAAAGATATGTGATTTAAAATTGCCTGAATATCAAGCTTGACAAAAATATTTGTAAACAAATAAGTACAATCCAAATTATATATGAAATAAATTGTAATTAGTAATATATAACTTATATAACTATTCATATATAACTTATTAAAACCTTTTGATTTATCACTACTTTCTTACTAGTAATTACTCTAGCTTGAATTTTTGTATAAATTTGTTCGTAGCTAATCATTTACCTGTTAATGGGTGGTGGACGTCGATCTTCCTAGTTAAAATCGTTACAATTGAAACAAAAATTATAAGAAAAGAAATTCAAAATGGAATCAGCTGTAGCTGGACGAAGGCGTACTTCTACACGACATTCTGCGGAAGATCAAGCGCTTGATCAAATAGCTAAGGAGGTATGATCTTGTTGATAAAATATGTGTAATATTTAAAAAAATATGTGTGAATGTAAGATTGCATTCCAAAATTTACTATTATTTGTATAAATTATTTAATTATTAAAAATAGTGCAGTTTTTTTCGCAGATTTTTATACAGGATATCCTATTTTAATTTATTACTTTATTTATTTTTGCAGGATAAAATCGAATTAAAAATGTATTCTAACAAAAGTTATATTATTGTCTCAAAGGAGACAAATAATGGTAAGCTCAAATGAAAAGTCAATTTTTTAAGGTTACATAAAGGTTATTACATTTTTTAAATAAAATTACCTGAATTTTTTGCAGTATGATTTTTCTATTTTACATATAGAAATTATTAAGTAGAGTTATGAAAAAATTAATAGTTTTTACATCTATTAAACTGATAAGTCAATGTAGCACGATCGAATAAAACAAAAAGGAATTTAATACTTTTTTATCTAATTTGTTGCTCTATTCGCGATTTTGTAACTTAAGCCAGTTTGATAAAAATAATAGCTATGCCAACTTAAATTTAAGTTAGCACAACCACCAGAAAAAATATCAAAATATAAAAAACCAAATATATTTCTTTTTTTATTTTGTTGCTAATTAGTTATTCCATTGCCAAGTTGATTTCACTATTCTTGATTCAAATAATTCATTTCTTACATACTCTGCGCTAATATAGTCTGCAGAAAATATTAATTTTATTAAATATCTTGATTGATTATATCTTTATGATTTTATTTGCAGTTAAATCCAATTTTATGGCTCTACTTTTAATTTTCAAAAGCTACTTCTAGATCTCTGCGCCAGCACATTTCAAATTTTTAATTCTACAAAAATTTTGATATGTCTCTAATTGCTTAGAAGATTGAATCTTATTTTACTGCTCCAACCCTAATTTTCAAAAATTATCCCCAGCTGCTTTATGTAAATACAATTTGTTAAAAAACAAAACGAATTGATGAAACATATAAACTTAGCTTAACTGGATGTTCTTGCTAATAATATCACTTATTTATATCTTAGAACTCATGAATATTATTGTCTTACATTGTAACGGAACATATAATAAACATAATAAAAATCAAACGTTTTAATCCTAGTATCATAGTGTATGGGTCATCTTTAATATCAGTCCAACATGTTTTTCTATAGGCCGTCTTTAATTTAACTCATGTAGTATTTTTTTTTTAGTATTTGCAGTGTAGAATTACGCAGAAAAGAAATTATGTGCCGAATGAATTCCAAATTATGGTAAATCTTATTTTTATCATGAAAATAAAATCTGTAAATCTTTATACAAGGTGTATCTTAAAAAGCTCCCACTAATTATGTAGTGTTATTCCTTGCTAAAAACTAAGTCGAAAAGTTCTGAACCATTTTTTTTATAATGCTTAATAAAGCAGTAATTACTGAGTAAAGCTAATTCAATCAGCGCTGTCCTTTAAATAGACATACATCGGTGAACCGTGCGCCTGGTAATATACGTGAACGCTCCCCGCTACATTGTTATTCGTCTCTGCAACTTCACGTCAGCCTAGCTAGCCCCCTCACTTAACGAAAATTTAATTAAAAACGGAATGAGCGCAAAATTTTTTTCTTGTGGATTTATAAAGCGCATAAATAGCGCATTATTATATAATTTTTTAATTAAATTTTTGTTAAGTGGGGAGGGGGGCTAGTTAGGCTGACGTTGCAACTTTTCACTGCTAATACTATACAATATTCTTAACGCGTCGTAATAATGCGACAAATTTTATTTTATCGAAAATTTATATATATTTTTTTATTAGAAGCATATCCTTATAGAAAATTAGGCCAAGAGATATAACTCGTCAAAAAGTATAAGATTACACATAATGCTTACATAAAAAACTTATAATTTTTTTTGCTTACGAATTATTTTGAAATTATTTTTTATAAATTCGAAACTCTGTATGTCCTTTTACATTAAATTATACTTTAAATAATTTTTTAAAAAATTCTCTTATAAAATTTGTACTTTATGTATTGTAATTACAGATGACTTTATTACTTTAAAAATTTATTTCTGAAACAGAAGTTTCTACAAAAAATGTAGAAATATTAAAAACCATATAATAAGACAGAAAATAAAACATCAACTTCTTCACCATCAACATATGATGATTTGGATAAGCAAAAAAATAAATTCTATTTTATGTTAAAATATTTCTTAAATAATCCATTTCTTAAATAATTCTTTCAGAAATATTCGCATTAACACTTATATTTTGAAAATGCATCATTTAATGAACATTCATTTCTGAAACAGAAGTAGTTTTGTATGTCTATTTAAAGGACAGCGTTGATTGGATTAGCTTTACTCAATAATTATTGTTTTATTAAGTATTATAGAAAAAATTGGTTCAGGACTTTTTGACTCACAATCAATTTGTAGCAAGGAATAACACTATATAATTAGGGGGCGCTTTTTAAGATAATCTCTGTATAAACCATAAATCGACAAAAAATAAGTACCACTAATTTTGGTCTTTTTTTATCTTTCATTTGTGATTTTTGAGAAAAATTTAATTTTTTTATTAAGAGAGAGAGAGAGAGAGAGAGAGAATATAAGATATTCCACAGTAATTTTGTATCAAATAATGGACGTATAAACATGTTGCGTATATTATTAATATAAAATTTTTTTTCCTAGGAAAAATAAATTACATTAAATTATTAATGGCTACATAATAATTGATACATAACTATAAGGAATCTATTTGGTGTAAAAATTTAGAAAAATTCTAATAACGTTCTTTTTTTGCAGTTTTTACAATGATTAGATACTTTCTTTAATTATATTGTTTTTTTCATATTCTTTTGAAATGCATTTGTGGAAGATGAAATATTGAATTTTGGTTTGAAAATAAAATAAAATGAAATTTGATTGAAAAAATAATAAGATGTTATCTGTTTCACTTAACTATTATTTGGTATAAAATTTTTTTGGTTTAAAATTTCTATTTTATATTTCATAAAAATGGTTTTTTTTTAAATTACGATAAGTATTTGTAAAGTGATTATAAATTTTATAAACACTTTTAATTCTATCATATATTTATAGTTTACAAAATTAAGGGAGGATGGGGCAGGTAGTGACAGTTTTGGGAAATTCGTTGCCAAAGTTCATTTTTTAAGTTGGTAGTCAAATATTTTATTTCTACATTTTTGTTGAACCTTTATAAACACAATCTCTCTTTTATATTAATATTATTATGACTGTATTTAAGGAAAGATACGCTATCAAAAAGATTTTTGCATTTGTCACTATGTACTTCAGGCTGGGGTACATAGTGACAACGTCCAGGGCAGTGACAACTCCACTATCATTAAAATCAGAGACTTCAAGATATCACCAAACTTTTGATTAGCCACATGTATTATATTAAAGTCTGTAACATTAAAAAATTAAATATGAAGAAAAACTACAAATTTAAAAAATTATTTATTAAAATAAAGAAATATGCTTTTTATCTGAAATAAATAAGTTTTAAATTAGGTTTAATGTCGGTGTAAAAAAGATACACATACATAAATTCATATAATTTATTTAACCATTTTTAAGGAAAAAGATATGGCTGCCTATTACAGTCAGATCTCAAAATTAATAAAAATATTGTTGGCAGTAAAATATATCTTTTTATAATATCTTTGTAAACTATATTTTTTAAATATTTTATTATAAAATAAAACTCTTTGATTTTACCTACACATATAAATCTATAGATCACAGAAAAAAAATTATTACAAGTACTGGATTGAAAACTGTAACATTAGCAGGTAATATAATCATTATTATCTCCAGGCTTTCAAACCGATTTTTTTTATAATCTCCACAAAAAAGTTACTTTTTTTAGTCTTGTTTTAATGATACTAAGATAAATTTTTCTTTTTTTGAGCAACGTATCAGTGGAAGGAATCCGGATTAAATGGAGGTTTTTTTTCATGTTATCGTTATCATTACATAATATCTTTTTCACTTTTTTGTTTTCTGATTTTTTTTTAGTCCCTACTGTTTTTTGTCTTTTCCGTCTTTCTTCAGTTTTGTTTTTCTTTAATTCTTTTTCGTTTTCTCGCTGAGCTATTTCCGAGTTATTTTTTTCAGGCTTTTTCACTTTTTTTCGTCCTTTCTGATTTTCTTTAGTCCCTACTGTTTTTTGTTCTTGTCTTTTCCTTCTTTCTTTAGCTTTGTTTTTTTTAAATTCTTTTTTGTTTTCTCGCTGAGCTATTTTATTTTTTTTAGGTGTATTGCTATCATGCATTTTCCTTTTTGTTTATTCCTTTGCTTATTTTCTTGTTGTTTTGCTTTTGGTAAACCTCGAATATCTGCTGAATCACGAAAAGAAGGCTTACTTGAAGAGGAAGCAGATGGGTATTCACTGACATTAACATTGATATCAAATTTATTTGTGTGGATTTTTTCTTCAGTGATATCAACAATAATGTTAGCAGATGTCATTATTTTAGGAAAGGAAATGGAATCTGCCTTGGAAGAATCAGGCTTTTCTATTACACTAGCCATGATAAAATCAGATTCTTGAAATACATTCCTATTAAATGGGAAAATTTCAGTTGTTTCAAAACTCTTTATGATATTATGAGGAGTTGCTGCTTTGCAGTGCCTCTTTGACAAAACCAGCTATGCGATATAATGTAGGAGGACTAGCAGGATTATTCATAAGATATGAATTAATAGCGTCATCATAATAAACCTTAAATGGACCAAAGATTTCCACATCTAGAGATTGAAGTCTATGGGTGCAGTGAGGAGGAAAAGTAAATATTACTACGCCATTTTCTTTTGCAAGATTTAAAGTCTTTGTAGGAAAATGAGTTTTCACGTTATTCAACAACAAAAGAGTAGGATTTTGCTTAGATGATTTAGTGCACTTGATGAAGTGCTTCATGACATGGAGGAATGATTCTTTTGTCATGTATCCCTTTTCATTTCGTAATCCAAGAAATCCAGGAAAAGCGTTTATCATTAAATCTGGTATACGTTTCTTTCGAGGAAATATAAACACAGGAGGTAAAACAACACCGAAAGCACCAATAATAACGCATGTAGTAATAGATGTCTTTCTGCACCTTTTATTTGGTGAACTTGTTTTACACCCTTGAGACAATTTTTCTCTGATTTTGGACAGTTGAAGTGCACGTTTCATCCAAATTATAAATTCGAGATTTATTCTTGAATGAATCACTCCTCAAAAGTACTTCTTTGGTGAACTTACAACTTTAGAGCCTATAACGACGGCATATTTTATATCATAGCGCCATTGTTTTATCGACAAATTTTTTTACACATTTAAAACTTTATTTTTATATATAAATAGTCATGGGACTAAAGCGTTCAGCGATGTTTTGTCACTATGTGCCCCTATCACCTAGTGCCCCACCTTCCCTTTCATTTTTACAATTCTTTAAATTTATTAATTTACTGAATATCTCTATGACAGACAAATTCCAATAAATTCTACCTCTAATTTTTAAAACCTATTGCCATCTATTCCATGCCAGCATAACACATTAAACTTGGAAATTCTATGAAAATTCCAATAGATTATGTCTCTCTGATTTTGGTTGGTATTTAGATTAAATCTCATTTTGTTGTTCCACCTTTGAAAAATATCTTTAGTTATTCCATTTCACCACAACTCTTTAAAATTGCTAATTTATCGAATATCTCTATGGATCATTCTTGAAAACGTTAGAATAATATCAGGGAGAAATAATCAATATTCGATAAATTAGCAAATTTGAAGTGTTGTGAATAGGTGGATTTTGGGAAGATGGGGGTAGAGCAACAAAATCAGATTTAATTAAAATGCCAAGTAACTTAATTGTATCATATATGATCTACCTAAGTTTTGCGATTTTTTCTAATTTTTTTTTGTTGATTCCAACATTAAAAACTGACGGCCAGATTCAAAATAAGAAACATTTCTAAACATTAGTTTAAAATATGGGTCAGTTTCAAATATTTTAATGGGTGCAGTGAAGATTTTTAGAAAATGTCATTTAGATCATATTGGGTACATATCTATTCAATATGGTCTAATAAGGTTTTCTTTTTTTTTTCACAAAAGGTGTTAGAAAAATAGATAATAGTGATTTAATGTTACACTTATAAGTTTATTAACTATTGACATATAAGAATACACTAAGAATTATTTTCGTCAACAGTCTATTAAGTAATTGACTTATTTTAACCTTAAACGATGGCTTTCTAAAGTAAAAATTTGTCATGTATAATTATACATACAGTGTGTCTCATAACGCATCATAAATATTTTAGGGAGCGAAAGAGAATGAAATTTTGAACTAAAAGTTTCTTTGCCAATTTTAGGTTAGATCATTATTTACCGAGTTATTAACGGTTAAAGATGATGAATCAGATTGCGCTCAGCCGGAGTGCCCAGAAGGCACTTTATTTTGATTATTTCTTGTTAGCATTTTAATATTGGTATGTAACGTGCAATTCTATTTTTTCTCTTACAATTTGATCACGTTATTAATGTACAATTCTAATTTTTTTCTCACAATCAGTTATTATTTTAAATCAAAACAAATAAAATTTATAAATACATAATTAAATTCTCAATTGTCACTTTCATTTTCTCGTTTCACAGTAAACAATTTTTTGTTAAATTTAATATACATATTTTATTATGTACCAAACAGTTCACTAAAATTTTTTTGTTAATTGAACTCAAGATAAATATATATGTTGAAAAGTAACACAAATATTATGAAAAAAGTAACACAAAGTTACTTTTGTAGCAGAAAATGTAGCAATGACATAATTTGGAAACAAATTGTGGAAACACATTTCTTCAGTAAAATTAACATTAATAATATGCACGATACGTGCTTTTTATTAATTTAGCTTAGAATTTACATTTTAAAGCTACATTAATTCAATATTACTTGTTCATTTATTTGTAAATGTTACTTTAGGTTTTTTTACTTTCAAACATCTCGTAGTTAATTTTTCCTCATCGCTACGAGGTTAGCCATGGAAATTAAGTAACTAAATAAACAAATGTATTGAATAATTGAATTAAATAAACAAATAAATAAATAAGAATCAAAAATAATCAAAAATTGGATAAATTTCCAATTGTAATTTATTTTTACTTATTTACCTACTTATTTGATTATTTATTTATCATTTATTGGTTGATTTATTTATTTATTAATATGAAGAATTAGAATAAAATTTTAATCGGGAGACTTACTGTTTACAGTAAGCGCGAGGAGCCCCATGTCACGTTACGCTTTTGAGAGCTCTGGCTGAGCACAATCTGATTAATCAACTTTAACCGTTAATAACTCGATAAATAATGATCTGAGCCAAAATTGGCAAAGAAACTTTTAGTTCAAAATTTTATCCTCTTTTGCTCCCTGAAATATGATGCGGTACGGGATACCCTGTATACACATGTATATATAATACTTATCCATAATTATGTATTAAATATGTTCATATATATTAAAATATATACATATAGCTACGTATGATTATATTGTATAATTATATTTAAATATGTATGACTTTTATATCAAATTATGTGTAATAATTACACATAGTTTTATGTAGTTATATGTAATTATACATAATTATGTACGATTCTATACAGGGTGATTCAAAATAACATAATGGTCCTGAAGCTGGCATATTTGTAATTGAATTCTGAGACAATTTTTCCTTTTGCAAAAATTTGTCCGGAGCTTAGTTTCCAAGTTACAAGAAAAGTTAGCGTATGACGGGTGGGATACAAGTGGTAGACAGGGGCGGCGACTTACTGTTACACGCGGGTGTTTTCGTGAGGCACCTCAAATGACTGACAAAAGTACACAGACAGCACGTTCCTATTTAAACTTCTCTCTCTCTCTCTCTCTCTCTCTCTCTCCCTCTCTCTCTCTCCCTCTCTCACCCTGTCCTTTTTCTCCCCCCTCCTTCCCTCCCTACCCCCCCCCACTTTTTCTCTTTAATTATGCTACATTTAACTTGTTACATTTCGATCTCTGTCATCCGGCCGTCAAATATCGGGATGACCGTGAAATCTTCAAGTTTACATTATTATAATGAATGTACATACGCCTGCGAATAATAAAATTTAATGCAAATTAGATTACTTAAATATCATTTGCAAATTAAAAGTAGCACTTTTAAAACACACAAAAGGGGAAGAGAGGAAGAGAGAGAGGGGGAGGGGGGGGCTTTGAACAAGTTTAAGCACGTTTACTCACGCACACGGCGATCAGCTTATTGTTTTCACGATGCGACAATTTAATTTAAATTTGTCCTTTATCCAGATTTGTCTCTCGAAATTGTTTTACATTTCACCACATTTACACTATTTACTCTTGATCGATAAACGCGGAACTATGCGACGAACCGATCGATTGACTTTATTAATTACTATCATTACTCTGATCACTACAATCATTTGATGCGTTAAAGTTACTCGAAGAAACACGTGTTTACGTTACGATCACACAACACGTGTTTACTCGACGATATCAAGCAGTCGACTGGATGTTATTGGTTATGTCGTTATAAGAGTGTCGAACGATTGGTTAAAGCCATAAGTCAAAACACGGCAATTCAAAATGAAAATACTGATTAATACGATTTACATCAATACAATTTATTAGAAAAATGTTGCAAATGCATGTTTATTATTATTTGTTAAAAATTGTATGATCCATAAGTGACTTTATCAAGATAATAATTATTTATTCAAAATATTCAAGAAATGATTTTATCAAAATCAATTTCTTCTAAATATTTTTTTTTATTTTTTATTTTTTATTATTTGCGAAAACTGTGAAAATATTCTTCGAAATAAAATATTTGGTTGCCCTGAAAAAGGCAGATTATCCGTTGGTGCAAGGAGATTTCAAGAATTATATCCTTGAAGTTTTCTTCATAATAAATGTTCAAAATAATTATGTTGATTACTTATGGATCATACAATTTTTAACAAATAATGATAAACATGCATTTGCCACATTTTTCTAATAAATTATATTGATGTAAATCGTATTAATCAATATTTTTATTTGAAATTGCCGCGTTTTGACTTATGGTTTTAACCAATTGTTTGACACTCTTATAACGACATAACATCCTGTCGACTGCTTGATATCGTCGAATGAACATGTGTTGTGTGATCGTAACGTAAACACGTGTTTCTCCATGTAATTTTAAATTTTAACGCATCGAATGATTGTAGTGATCAGAGTAGTGATTAATAGTAATTAATAAAGTCGATCGATTGGTTCGTTGCGTAGTTCCGCGTTTATCGATCAAGTGCAGAGTAAATAGTGTAAATGTAGTGAAATGTAAAACAACTTCGAGGGATAGATCTGGATAAAGGACAAATTTAAATTGAACTGTTGCATCGCGGAAACAATAAGCTGATCGCCGTGTGAGTGAGTAAACATGCTTAAACTTGTTTAAAGCCCTCCTCCCGTGTCTCTCTTTTTCTCTCCTTTCTTCTTTTTTTGTGCGTTTTAAAAGTGTTACTTTTAACTTGCAAAGGATATTTAAGTAATCTAATTTGCATTAAATGTTATTATTTGCGGACGTATGTATATTCATTATAATAATGTAAACTTGAAGATTTCACGGTCATCCCGATATTTAACGGCCTGATGACAGAGATCGAAATTTGACAAATTAAATGTAGCATAATTAAAGTGACAAAGAGAGAGAAAAAGAGAAAGTTTAAATAGAAATGTGCAGTTCGTGTACTTTTGTCAGTTATTTGAGCGCAGAAGGCGCCCGCGTGTAACAGTGAGTCGCGCCGCTCCTGTCTACTACTTGTATCCGACCCATCATACGCTAAATAATTTTATTGTAACTTGAAAACTAAGCTCCGGACAAATTTTTGCAAAAGGAAAAATCGTCTCAGAATTCGATTACGAATATGCCAGCTTTGGGACCAATATGTTATTTTGAATCATCCTGTATAATTATATATAAAAAATTTTTACTAGATTATGAATCGGAGTTTAGTAGATGGATTAAAATTTATGATCTGGAATAATAAAACATTACAATCGTGATGTTTTATGTGTGAACTCATTATTGATCTAAACCATATTGGTTCTACCTTACAGTTTTCTTTAACTATAAACAGGATGCTGGAAATATTAATTAAATATAGCGTTATAAAGTATAAATATAGAACTACAATAATATGAACTGCGGAAATTTAATAATCTTGATAGCAGTAACTTTCCTATGTAATATTAGATTATAAGAAACATTAATGAAGAAAATTCTACTTTTGATTTTGCTGTTAATAACAATACATAAACTGAACAGTCAATGTACCAAACAAGTCACGTTGACAGCCTTGACGACACACTAGCGTTATTTGTCCAATTCCTTATGTAATGATTTAGAAACAGCTAGTAGGTCATGTTGAATATTAGGCCATACAGGATACATGTTATCTTAACAAAATCATAAAGATATAGTCCATCGATATATTTAATGAAATTGATAATTTACGGCAGTGTTTGCAACAATTTGCACATTTCGGGTCGATTCCTGAAGCAACTGCTTCCCCCACTACCGCTCGGCAGAGCGCCTGCCGCGTATTTGCGAGCTCCACCTTCGAGCGGCGAGCGGTAGTGGGGGAAGCAGTGGGCGTTGCTTCAGGAATCGACCCGAATTGTGCAGATCGTTACAAACACTGATTTACGGTTGTGTTAATAGTTGAAGAATGATTTCTCTAGTTTAAATCAAGAACGGTGCAATCAATTGGCAATGGAGCAACTAATCAACAACAAAACAGCACAAAAGAAATGTATTTTTTTGTATATTGATATTTTTTATGGCTTAAATTAATACAGTTACTATTTTTATCGACTCGGGTAACAAAATCACGAATAGAGCAATAAATTAACAATAAAAACACTTTTCTGTTTGTGATTTATTTGATTGAACTGTATCGATTACATGAAATATAAAATATCTCGTAAATTATTCATTTTTTTGGCAGCTGTGCCTTAATATTTTTACGTATGTACAAGAGACAATGAGATGATTCAGTTGATGTAAAGAAGACAGTTACTTTTCGAAAAAAATACGTAATTACATATTGCAAATTGTTTAATTTTTTAAATACAAAATAGAATAATCATATTATATAAAAAATTATATAATTTTATTTAAAAAATAACAATGATATTTATGTAACTTTGAAAATTTATCCATCAATTTTTGTCTCAACATATTTTTGTTTCAACTTGATTCTGCGAAGATAATAAGATTAATATATTAAAATAGGATATTCTGCATATTATTAACATTAGATTATTAATGTAGATTTTCATAATGAAGCTGTTTCATATTAAAGCCACCATATTTAGATATTTATTTACTTCAGTTTACAAAAAGCCATGAATGGACTTGGTTTACAATCTTTATCCTTAACTCACGCATCCATCCATACCTCGTTCCATTCCATATTGGTCTATCTCTGTTCCTACTCTTTATATGCATTTCTCTCTTCCTCGCGCTCGCAGTGCTAACTATACCTCCCTATACTTATTCTTTTACTTATCCTTGGTACAGCATGGCGCAATAGTCCGCCAGTCAAACAAACACCGTATCATATACAACAAGTCTGTCCACCCGAACGAACTCCCGCACCACACCGCATCCATGCCTATATCTATACCTATGCCTATGCCTAATTCTAATTCTCTTTCCATCTTAACTCTTAATTTACATTCTTCTTTTGCGTATCCCTACATTCTTTTTTCTTTTTTTGTACCTCCATTCCTAGGTTCCTCCCTTCCTTCTTCTCAGTTCTTCTTTCATCTTTCTTTTTTCTCCTCTCTCTTCTCTTTCCTGCTTCTTATTCCAAATATCTTTAATAACTTTTATAGCCTCCTTTTCACCCAGCCTTCCAGAGATTACTTAGTATCCCCATGCAGAAATGCAGAAATTACGCATCTTATGGAATTGTTCCAATAAAACGTGACAAAAATTACCCACAATGTGAACTTGTTGCTGTAAAGGAGATCTACGGCGTACTTCCGTCCCTTCTGCATCCATTTCTACTGTCTTGTTTCATACAATTCTTCTTCAACCTCTGTAAGCACAATCTCCAAAGGCAAAAGATTCGGCTCCGTTTCTCCAACAGCCTCCTTTTCTTCCAATTCTTACTAAAATTCCGGTTTCTCTTTCCTTTCTGCTTACACCTCTGTTGCCTCCTTGTTCTATATATTTATTTCATTTTTTTTTTCCTGTATCTCTACCTCCATCTTTTATGCTTCATAACCTCTATCTCTTATATCTTTTTCTCTATCCTTTATACTTCATAACCTCAATCTCCAACGGCTAGTGATCTGAGTTTCCTTGGTTTCCTTCTTCATATATCAAGCCACCCAAGATCCTTAATTAACCAATTACTTATACATTCAACTATACTTTTACATTTTCATTTCCTTAACGTTTACTTTTACAATATCTATATCTATACTTATGTCTATACCTGGTCCTAATTCCTACCTTACGTTCTAATTTTCTTTTGCTACTTTTTTCCTATACTATCACGCTTCTCACTGTTTCCGTACTTCTATACATTTCTTCCAATTTTCTTTTCATTCATTCCTTTTCTCATTTACCATATGTCACTCATTCTCCATACACCATGCTGCCTGATTTCTTGCATTACCTATCGCCTTTTCTTTCCTATAGCTGTTTCTGCTTTTATTTCTACCATTATATTTCTCTAACCTATTCTAATACTTTTTCTCTTTGCCCTTTTTTGTTTTCCTTACCTTCCACGTTTAATTCCTACCTTACCGGCCCTCTCGGATTCTTCCGCCTCATTGTCCGCTCTAATCTATTCCTGTTCCTTTCACCTATGTCTTACAATATCTCCTCAATTCCTTTTCCCCTACATCCGCCTCCAATTACCCGTTTTTTTTACCTTCTTACCCCTCTAGTTCTTTCGTACCTCTTAATTTCCAATACTTCGTAATACTATATACTACAAACCCTCATACTTAGCCTCACTCTATCTCCATCCACATCCATACACCATCGCGCCACCTAACCAAGTCCAGCCACCATATTTAATGTGGGATAAAGTTACAAGCTGTCAGAGCTTGAAATTATACAAATTTTATTTTATTTTTTTTAACATTAATGCTAAATAATTATGACTTTATTAAATATAATTAAAAATATGTAAAAGTATATGTAAGGAACGTCATCCAATAGACAGTATTTTATTCCATAGTAGATGACTACTGCGTTTTATTGCATACAAATTCAATAGGAGTTAGCGGTCTAGTATAGAGAAAAGTCACCAATATAGATCTCTTAAAGCAATACCTCTTATTTCTCGGAAAACATTGTACTTTATTAATACTAATAAAAACAGGTCCATGATTTAATTAGATAATTAAAGAAATAAAAACCCATCTGACTACAAGACAATAAGGATGCTGATGCATGACAGTCGGAATTTCGAAAAACGGAATCTCGGAAAAATAACAGAATGAAGGTTCCAAGTTTTTAATAGCTGAACTCTCAATAAAGTATAACTTCCACGTACATAAAGCGGAATACTATTCTAACCTCAAGTTCTTAATTTAGAAAATTTCTTTACTATTGCATAATATAGTAAAAAATACATATTATAAAAAACAAATTTTACTTTTTTATAAATTATTTTTAGCATAGAAATTAGTTTTTTGTTACAAAATAATAAAAATAAAGTTTTCGATTTCTAAAACTTATAGGGTTTGAGTAATATTTCGTTTTTTTTGTAAAAGTTATTTTATGGAGAGCACAACTATAGAACATTTGGGAATTGGAACGCGCTAAGTTACATTATAATTTTGCTTGGTTAATTCCCACTCTGTTTTTTAAGATTCCGTTTTTTGATTATCATAAGAAAGCACTCTAATTTATTACAAATGCAGTTACTGAAAAGCAGCAGTTACTTTTTAGTTACTTTTCTGTTAATTACTTGTATTATTTTTATGTATTGTTATTTTAAATTGTTGACACACACACACACACACACACACACACACACACACACACACGTGTATTTATATTGAAAGCCTTCTACGGTCGCAGCTACATTTTCATGTTTATTTTTGTGTCATTTTATATACCTTCCTCAAATTTAATGAACTGTGCACCGAATTATTTTTTAAGTCATAACACAGCTCTACATTAGGTACAAGATTAGGTAATATTACGTATTATTAAATTTGAAATTAATATTAACCCCTTTCCCCCTGAAAAAACTGTAAAGAATTTATTGCGAAAAATATCACCTCAGCCAGGGTCCAAACCTGAGACCTCCCGAATCTCCGGTACGGGTGTCTTATTTTTCGCAATAAATTCTTTACAGTTTTTTCAGGGGAGGAAAGAGTTAATATTAATTTCAAATTTAATAATACATGATATTACCGAATCCTGTTCAATGTAGAGCTGTGTTATGACTGAAAAAAACAATTTGTCGCGCAGTTCATTGAATTCGAGGAAGGTATATAAAATCACACAAATAAAAACAAGCATGAAAATCTAGCTGCGACCGTAGAAGGCTTTCAAGTCGTATTGTTTCATTAGCGGTCAAATATCTACTTTGTATATATATTGTTACGTATTTTTCAAATTGAGTGAGTGACCGGAGAGCTGACCGGAAAAAGAGTTAAACTGAATGGTGACAAAAAAAAAAGAACACGGTAGCAAAAACTTAAATCTAACTTATTTAATAATATCCGCGAGATCGAATACAACTAAGGCTGACTCTAAGAAAATACAACGGATTACCAACGAACGTGAGCCAAATTACAAGGCGCCGATATCACAAACGTCGTAACACGAAAATGCTAACTTTACACGCGGGATTAAGTGCAGCTTTGACTGAACGCAAACGAATCCGATAACAAGGCTTACATTAAGAGAATACGGCCGATTCTGAATTAGTGCGAGAAAAGAGACCAGATGACGACAACGCGATTGTCGTCCGCCAACCTAACGAAACACAAAATTCTATAGCGCTATTCGAAGAGACACCGATGGATGCGGCGGCCGTGCGATCACTGCCGTGACACTACTCGCGCACGTGCACGAGGGCTTTGCGACTTCCTGGGATGATCGTCCATGCGTTTTTCAGATACGCGGGACAGATACGCAGAGCGCAGCAGCCGACAGCTGGACAGTTCGGCAAATTCCCGTACTTGAGATTGACTCCCCAAATCACTAAAGTTCAAATCACTAAAGTTCGTGCGTTTAACCGCCCCGCATGGACGCAACGCAGACACCAACACTAAGAAAATGGAATCGACCGTAGACTACGAGGTTATCGTTTCAGTCAACTCGTGGCTTTACAACGCCGTTAGAGGATCACCTTGCCGACATCGTCGCGATGCTCCTGGTCTTCTCCGGTTCTTGCGCTCTCGGAGGAGGTCACGTTCGGGCCAGATACTCGTCCTCGCTTGCTGATATCCAAGATGTCGGAAAGTTTTGCTCGCTCGCTCGTTACGCTTTGCTAGCCGTGTCGTACGCAAAAGCCAGGAGGATCGCGCTCGATGCTCGATGGGCGCGACCCCTTCCACAGGATGCGCGTTATCCTTGCGGCGAAGCTTATCAGCGGTCGCCCTTATCTAATCGTGATGTCACGGCCGTAACGGGTCTCCGCAGGTGTCGTGTGGTCCCCGTCGGCGTCCGATATCCTTTTTGACTGTTACCACCACATTTGCGGTCTGAAGCAGCGTGTTCTCCGGCGATGATTTTCCATTAACATCCCTTAGAACGGCCTACTGGCATTTGACGACCCTAGTATCGGCCGTTCGTCCGCTCCAGCCGAGCCTTTTGGTCTCAACAAGTCTCCTTCGCGCGACATGTAATCATCCACTACGGCTGCGTCCCTGAGCGGTTTTGAGCGGGCCGGCCCTGGACGATTGCTCCTGCGCTCTCTCGTTTGCTCCGATTTTCCTCGACGCCTCGACTCTTCGGCAATGCTTGTCGTAAGATGCCCGAATACATAGAAATTAAAATGCTATTCGGAGAGACATCGATGGACGCGGCGGCAATCCTGGCCGTGACACTACTCGCGCATGTGCACAAGGGCTTTGCGACTTTCCAGGACGGCCGATCGTCCACGCGTTTTTCATGGCGAGACAGATACGCAGATCGCGACGACAGTCCCGCCGGAAATTTCTGCTCTTGGAGAGTGCCCGGGTTGGCTTCCTGCGCACCCCTACGCTCCGCGTAGGCGAGACGAAGTGGCGAGGCAGAAAATTTGCTACATCACAATATATACAGTTTTTTTAACATTATTAAATTATTTTATATTAAAAATTGTTTACAAATTCAGGGATTTTGTGATACGGAGTGTATATGAATTTGGCTTCTATAGGTGCATTCCATTTAATGTTTGCAACGTTCATGAGCATTTTTCCTGTTTTTGATAAACATCAAGGATAAAATGATTCTAACAATATTGCAAGTAAAGTGAAATGTAGCCTATGTGTCCATACAGTACAGATCTTCCAGGGATGCCTAGGGGACGTTTCTGGGACGTTCAAAGGACGTCCCTGAGGACATTCTTTGGATGAAGTGTGCAGTTGGGATAGCTTCTCTTACAAGGGAAACTTGGCAGTCTCTGATTTTAATAAAATTTTAATGGTTGTGTAGTATTCACTCGTACATTTACTGCAGTAAAGCCGCAGGAAGATACGCATCCGAGAGGAGTTCGGTATTGCTTTGTTTATTGAATCCATGCAATTGATTTTTTATGTGTAACATCTTGGATATAGATCTGTTAACATAAGATGGCTCTTTATCTAAAATTTCTTTTAATTATTTAATTTGGATTGTTGTCTGTTACAAGTTTTAAAGTCATCATTTTAATATCATTTATTTATTTATTTATTTATTTATTTATTTGTTAGCAACCAATTCATGCGGTTTTTATGAAGCTCTTGTCTCTGCACACGCTCTGTGAGGTGGTTCATTATGTTATTATGTTAAGACGTTGAAAGAATATGTACATCGCGGTTTTGCACAATCTCTATTCGGTAACTTGTTTTTAATTTTCATTTTTAATGTTTATTTGTTTATTTTGATAAATTTATATCTTAACTAGTGCGGCTAATTTGTTGTTTTATAGACTTGTAAATCTGTACTGAAGAAGTCCCTTTCCGGTACTTAATCTCCACATCATACTCTTGTATCTCGAACGCCCACTATTCGAGGCATCTGCTAGACGCGTCTAGTTTCTGTAGCCACCGCAGCAATTGAGAGTCAATAATAACAGTGAAAGGGTACCCTTCAAGATATTCCCGCATTCGCCGTATCCCCCAAATTACGGCCAAACACTCTAGTTTGGTGGCGCGGTAGTTTCTTTTGGCTTGATTTAACGTACGGCTCGCATTGGCGATTATTCGTTCTCCCTTCTCGACAATTGTTGCAGCTCTGTTTTGAACAGACTTGCCGATTTGTAGAGAGACAAAGTTAGGTATATTATTGTAAACAGCAGAATATCTTTTGCGCTCGCTCCGCATTAGCAGCGTTCATTCTTCTTTGTCATGCCGACCGTTAAAGATATACATTGTATTTAGTTTTAAGTGACCAACGATTGAAAGTGTTTTGTAACGACTCTAACGACGAACTGTAAGTCTTAATTACTTATTACAATTGACACGGTTTAAATAACGCTTATAAATATTATTCTTACTTGTAAAGTTTCGAGGGTCAAGATTCGAATAAATTGCATTGTCGTAGGTGCGAATAGTCCCCGTACTTCTGGACTTGTTTTGTTTCGCAGATTGGGAAACGACGAAGCAATTAACGAAATTGGACCATGGACTTAACTGTATCATATTCGAACTTTAGGCCGCATCGAAAAAAGTTGTTAGCATTTTAATGTAAAAGTCATATACACACTGAAGAAGACTCTGTAGAGTCGAAACGCCTGTGACAAAAAGTTATTATTAAATACAAACTACACTTTATACGAACATCCTGAATTTTTTGCTCGTTCATTGGCCTCTCATTATTGTTAATCTTTGGTCTGTTCTGTTTATATCACATGCCAATAAATAAATACAATTTAATAGCTTTACTTTTAATAAAGTTGTTACGTGTTGAGGATGAACATTTTGCGAACACATAAAAATGTCTCTAATGCTTTAATGCGTTTTCTAGGGAAAGCCGGTCATCACTGATTTTAATAAAATTTTATAGGTGTATAGTATTTACTTAAACATTTACTACAGTAAAATCGTAAGTTGCAATATTCAAGCATTCTCAAGAAAAAAAATTAAAAGTAAAAAAAAATAGAAAAAAGTCAGCGGCGTTAAGACGTTGACTGTTACATTCGGGATTCTAGGTTCGATTCTCGAGGGTAGGACTTTTTTCATTTAAATATTATTCTTTTAAAAAAAGGCATGTAAAGAATATATCAAATATAAGTTATTGTTGTTTTTTCGCGATTTGGATTGCTTCTCTTGTTGCACTAACTTTGTGAGCGGCTGTCATCGCGGAGATCGCGTATTTTGACTATGTGTATTGAGAGATTAATAGGATAATATTAAATTTGTAATTTATATGAAATTATGTAATATCAAAAGCTCTGTAGCACGCGCCTGTTTTGTCTAGTATTTTTAAATTGTCATGTACAATTTTTAAACAGTTCTTAATTATTTCATATAAAATGTTATTTTATTTATTTAAAAAAAATCAAGGAATTTTTAAATGTTCTATTATTAATTAAATTAAAATGTCTTATTAACACAAAAAATATAAGAATAGATAAAAAGGCTAATGAGAGTACTGCGCGATTATTTTGACGCAAAGCAGTTGGTTATAGATCGAAATTCATTTCTTCATTGAACGTTTTGACTCTCTTTGGAGTCATCATCAGCAAAGGCGAATTTACAATAAAACTCATATTTCTAAGGAACTAATTGTCCAGCCTTCATCGATCCAACACGGGGTTGTTACTATCGGTTTACCGGATCTAAAATGTAACTTTCCAACTTGATATAGAGGATAGCTGATTTGATAGGTGATCAAACCATCTCCTATATTAAGTTGGAAAGTTGCACTTCGGATCCGGTAAACCGGTAATGACAACCACATATTGGATCGATGATAGCTAGACAATTAGTTCCTTAGAAATATGCGTTTTATTGTAAATTCACCTTTGCTGATGATAACTCCAAAGAGAGTCGAAATTCAGTTCAATGAATAAATAAATTTTGATCTATAACAACTTAGCTTTTCGCCAAAATAACCGTACTCTCATTAGTCTTTTTATCTATTCCTATTGTTTAATCTCGAGAGTCTTTATTAAATTGTTTTTACAAAAAATATATTTATAATAAAGATTTATAATGACTGTACATATCTCTTAAAAAAAAACAATAGAGAAGTAGCTAATTGTGAAGATGCTATTAAAATATAATTTTTAGTTCACAATTAGTTAAGCGCTCCAATCTTTTGTGACATGTTAAAATATGCATAGTCTGCATCTCAAATAACAAATAAAAGAAGTCTTTTCAAAAACGTTAACGAAAATTGTTTCACAGATTTTGTTAAATAAAATGAAATGTAAAGATTGTGCGCATAAAATGTCAATAAATTTATGTTCATAATGCAATGAATCATTATGTTTTAATTATTTTTTCGATGAATTTATCACTCTAAAAGCTGTAAACTTTTGTAAGACTTATTGTAAAATAGTCATTCTCATACAGCACAGAGAGATTGCAGGAATATTGCAGAATGATTTCATTGAAATATTGCATATTGATTGCGAAACATTGCTGGAAGATTGCAGCAACGTTAAGATGTCCTTTTTGAAATATTGCATTAAAACATTCCAGCAACATTGCAATGTTGTGAATTTTTCTAAAATATTTACATAAATGTTATTACATCACATAATTTCAATGAACAAAACAATATTTTTGTAACATTTTAAAAAACATTTTTCGCAAAAAAATTTCGATAATTTTTTTTCGGAAATTTCCAAGCGGTCACCCATCCATGTCGCGACTCCGGTGAACGTTGCTTGACCTTTGTGATCGCTGCGAACTGATCCCTCATGATGACCTGTAAACACTTTATGCTGATATATTTATATGTATATAACTGGTAATCAGGTCAATATACGTTATCGAAAAAATGAAATATGTATAATTAAAGCACGGTATTTATATAAACAAATATAAAATTATAATTTTTTTTACTAATTTCGCAAATGCAGAATAGCATCCGGAATAATTTTTCTATTATTTGTTTAAATAAGAATGCAATTAGAAAATATATATCAATATAATACAATAATTAAATTAAATATGAAAAAATTTTTATTAAAATAACAATTAAAAATATTATTTGTTTATTAGGATGTAGATCGAGGTTTCTTCATATATGGACCTATTTTGTCTATTAATATGAATATTCATGGTTTCTCAACAATACTATGATGCACACAGCACCATGGGACCGCATGCCTTTTTCTAGACGTCTTAGAGTCAACATTTGAAGGTTATCTGCAGACATTTATGCAAAGTCGATTTGCAGTCAACTCTGAAAGCCTGACTTGGATGAGTCGATTTATAGTCGACATATGTATGGTTGTGCTGTTAGGGAATGTAGAGATTCAGCCGAAAATTTAGTAACATCGCCCGATCTTAGTTTGCTAAATGCGGATGAATAATTATGGATGAGTTAAATTAATATATTATTATACGCGAATATTCTGCTTTGGCTCTTTATTGCCATTACTTTATTAAAAAATTATGATATTGCAATGTTTTCGGAATATTACTGGCATATGCCATGAGATGTTGCAGGCATATTGTTAATTTATGTTTCTGTAATGTCTCCATAATATTGCATTGTAATCTGCAACATTGCAACATTGCTGCAATGTTGCTGCAATTTTCTCTGCTGTAGGGTTGTAAATATTTATTACAAATATATTTTTTGTGTTCATGAGAAATTTTAATTTAAATAATAATAGAAAAGCATTTTTAAATTAATATTTTATGGTAAATAATTAAAAACGGTATAAAAATTCCATATAACAATTTAAAAATACAAGATTTAAATAAAAAAAGTCTTATCCTTGGAGATCGAATTCCGAGCATAATGTCTTAACACCGGATGCTACACCGTTTACTTTTTTTTATTTTTTAATTTTTATTTGTTTTTAATCTTTTCTTGAGAATGTCTGAATATTGCAACTTATGGCTTTACTGTAGTAAATATTTGAATGAATACTATAAACCCACAAAATTTTATTAAAATAGGTGATGACCGACTGTCGAGTTTCCCTTATAAGTATTATTTAATACTTATAAACGCAATAGATTATATTAGTGTTCTTATCGAGGCGACCATATTGAATGTCATGGATGAATTAATTTCTTAATAGACATGAATACCGTTTTCAAGATATAAATAATTTTATATCATGATAAACTTACTGATTTTTACGTGTCGCATGCGACATGAAGATTTATCTTATAGGGAAAAGATACGTAAGTGAAATTATCGATTTCATTGAATTTTTAACATGTTATATTATACCTCTCTTATTTACAGTAAACTAACTTACCATGCGCAATAGTTAATGAGAAATAATTGTTTAAAAATTTTTGTGTGCTGTATGTACCCAGTCGTAAGTCGCAAGTTGGCGTGATCGATCAGGTTAGGTAATCGGCGATGCAGAAAACATTACGCAACACGGGTCCAAACTTTATTTTTTTCCAATTTTCGTTAAGTAGAGTTGTATCCACATTATATTCAATGAGTAATGCACAGATACCAATAAGTCAGTTATAATACAAAATTGTATATCTCAGAAACGGTTGAATTTTCAACCTATTTCTTAAGGTTTATTAACTCAATATTATTTATCATATAAATTCTGCTTCTCAATATTATGTCTAGTATAAAGGATTGCTTCTTTTAACACTATAATTATAAATAATTTGCTTTTTAATAAAAACTAAATCACATTAAAAATTCATAATGGAAAAATTCATAACTCTTTTGTTTTGCTAGTTATTCTAATAGATGTTTTGTACAAAAACTTTGAAATATGATTACACGTTAATAATAAATATGTATTTTTGAAAATAGATTAGATTTTTCATGTATATTTTCAGGCAGAAGCAAGATTGGCTGCTAGGCGACAAGCAAGAGCAGAAGCCAGGGAAATACGAATGCGTGAATTAGAGAGACAACAGAAAGAGGCAGAAGAGAATGCCGATAGGGTTTATGACATATGCGCAGGTAGTTTAAAGTTATATTTAGAGTCTTATATATATTATATTTTTTTGTATTTTTTCAGTCATTTATTTTTAGAACTACTTTCTTTTTGTATATACAATGTATATGCAAATTGATTCATAATATTTGTGATAAACTTTTAGAGGAAAAGAAAAGGAAAGTAATCTCACCAAGGATATTTTTGAAAGTTCGATAATCAAAGGATTTGCAAATACAAACCCATACAGCACACAAACGTTGAATTAACATTTCAGAAACGTTGAATTACACATTGTGAATGTTGAATGAACATTTTAAAATAGATTTATTGTTGAAAAATCATTGTAAAACTGTAATATAAATTAATATCTATTGAATGTCCTACAAATAAGTTTTATATTCAAGAATTTTTTTCAATATTGATTCAATATTTATTCAATGTATATGCAATGTAGATTTTATATGTTAAATATATTATACTGTTAAAAAAATATATGTATTGAATAAATATATGTGTAAAATTAGTTGTAAATTATTGGAAAACTAAGTTTAAAAATCTAGATATATACCTAGATAATGTATATGTACTCGAAGATGTGCAAAGCATGTATTTAGATGTCACAAAAATTAATTTTAAATAATAAGAATATTTTTTTTAATTTAAATTATTTTTCCGACCATTTAGGAACATATATTATACATTTATTTTATTTTTTTTTTTTAATACTATAAAAGCAATTATAATTAATAATGATGGATATCCAGATAGCCAAATAATTGCAAGTTGTCGGTTATTTGCCATTAATATCCTCATAATTGTCAGCAAACCAACAGAAGAAAGTGTTTATTCAGTGTTCTGTGTTGTATGGTAAAGCATATATTCAGATTAAAGGTCAACCTTTAATCTGAATATACGCTGTTTAAACAGTTATTTATAAATAAAATATACAGCAAAGAAAATGATCAGTGTTGATGAAGACAGGTTATTTCTTGGAAGTTGTTCCACTTTATAAGATCGTCCTCCAAAGTTTGTTGCAATCTTTTAAAGCATTGTTTACGCATATAAATATATAAATATAAATGTGTGTGTACACACACACACACACACACACACACACGTATATGTATATAGGGGAGACCGGGGCAAATTGTTAGACGAGGTAATTTGATAATTGGAAATATCTTTTTATGGGTACATATTAAAAATTTACTTTAAACACTGTAAACACGTTCTAATGTAACGATGTTGCTAACGAAGTTTTGTTGATAACGACGTCATATTGAAGTCGTAGTAGTGAAAAATGTGTTGCGACAGTCGAAGTAATTTCTGATAGTCAGCATTTCTTCGAAATTTAAAGATAATAAGGTTTTTTTGAAAACTTTGAATGTATTGTGTCCAGTTAAATGTACTTGAAACATTTCGTTTACTTTTTGCTGTGTGATGTCTATTTTTGTCAATCATACGCAATAATGCGCACAGTTAATGTTGGGGCTATTCGTAATACCGAGCATCGGGGCGATTCGTTAATACTGATTGCAGCGCTTAACCTAAGTTGGGTAACCCTAACCCTTCGGCTGTGTTACAAACGTCTGCGCTACGCAGAGTTAAGCATTGAGGTAAAGTTCTTCATTGATTTAGTTCAAACTTGATAATATTGTGTATATAGAACATGAATATGAATATAAAATTGTCGCTCTTAAGCAGGTAAAAAGTTATAAAGCGTTAAAGATTAAGACTTGTGATGTTAGGAAATCTGTCACACCGATGGCATAAAAAGACATGCGAACGTGTATGTATGCATTTGTTTTTTGGGTAATTATGAAGGAAACGGTCTTCCTCACCGATTTTGATGAAATTAGGCTCATTCGACGCGTTTTCACATGAAGCTAACGAATCTGGCAGAAAAAAGTGTCGCTCTGCCACGCGAACCGAGATATCAATTGTTAAAGTTAACGATTGTACAGGTTAGAATACCAGTCATCTCAGCGTAATGTAACGAACTGAGCATGCGCTGTGATAGAAATGTGCACGAAATTTGAAATGCTTTTTAATAATTATATCACTGCAACATTTAGTACACTTGTTTGTATTTGCCAGAACATTATGTTGGATTAAAAAAGTTATTACTTTTTGTGCAATGTAGATTTTTTTTTATTGAGGCATGAAAACAATTTATTTTATAAAATTAATTGGTTTCATGCCTCAATAAAAAAATCTACATTGCACAAAAACTAATAATTTTTTTAATCCAACAATGTTTACTTTTTATTAAACATTTTTATAATATATTTTATAATTAACAGGAGGGGGGGGGGATAAAATATACATTGCACTATCAAGTGTAGTAAATGTGGCAGTGATATAATTATTAATAAAACATTTCAAATTTTGTGCACATTTCTATCACAGCGCATACTCAGTTCGTTACATTACGCCGAGATGACTGGTATTCTAACCTGTACAATCGCTAACTTTAACAAATGATATCTCGGTTCGCGTGGCAGAGCGACACTTTTTTTCTGCTAGATTCATTAGTTTTATGTAAAAACGCGTCGAATGAGCCTAATTTCATTAAAATCGGTGAGGAAGACTGTCTCCTTCATAATTACCGTTTTTTGTATACCTATATCCTTTTTTAAATAAAAGAAAGTCTTAACAACAGCTTTTTTACAGTCTTTCAATTTGAAACACAAATTTTGGGATATTCCCGGACTAGTTACGAATTACCCCGGGCTTGGAATTATTTATAATTTTTGGCATTGGTCGACATTTTTATATGAACTTCAAAGCAAGTACACTTCCATGTTCTATCTATACCGGCATTGTGAAGGAAAAGGTTCAACTTTTCAAACCCTCTCTTCTTTTTTTATTAAATAAATATAGGACTCAGGAGACACAAAAGAAAAAAGGTCTAACGAATAGCCCCGGTCTCCCTTATGTATATATTTATATGTATATATGTATATGTATATATGTAATATACGATTGTAGCTGATGTAAACAGAACTATGAGAGTAACTCCAGATCCAGTACGTACATCACGACTTCTTACAAATTCCAATAATTTCCAGTCAAGTCGTAGATCTTCAGAAGATTCGTTAGAAGATGCAGGATTAAGTAGAGATATTAGGGTATATCTACAAAAACATTTCTATTTTATATTTTATTTAATTTATTATATTTGATACTAATATAAAGTATTTTTATATATTTACATATAGATGGAATTAAAGGAATTTGAAGAAAAATTCCGGAAGGCAATGATAGCTAATGCTCAGCTAGATAATGAAAAATCATCTTATGCTTATCAAGTTGATTTATTAAAAGATAAATTAGAAGAATTAGAGGAAACTACTGCGCAATTACGTAGAGAATTGAGAGAGAAAAATCGAGATGTTGAACAGTTAAAACGAGTTAGTCAAAGACTAAATGAAGATTTAGATATTTGCAGAGCACAGTTAGTAGAAAGAGATACACTTATACAAGTATGTATAATATTATTAAGTATTGTTCAATATAATACGTAATATTACAGGGTGTTTGCTATCAAGAAAAATCTATAATTTTTTTATTTTTGAAAGTTATGAATTTTTATGGGATTTTCTTAATATTCACAAAAATTTTTAGAAATTAGCTTTTGAATTTAATTCTATCTTTTTTTCTGATAAAATTGTTTTTTTTCTTGATAATGGAAAATTAATTTGAAATAAATGTGGTATACAGTCATTTTCAAGTAATTCGTAAATTTTTGTCAAAAAAAGGTTGACAATAAAAGATAATACATTGTTCGAAATTGATGTTACATGTATGCTAGATCTATGCATTGTCAATAGATCGTTACATGCTGTAGTTCATGTTCTGTTTAGCACTTCAAATTTAATATTCAAAACTTATAAAAACTTTATGATTATATGATTAAAGAACATAAAAGGTATAATAAATAAATAATTTATTTTAAAGTTGTAAAAACTTCTCTAATTTTACCCGAAATTTTAAATAAATTTCGTGGAAAATCTGGAAATTTTTTTACAAAATTGGAGTAAACATCCTGTATTATTTATAAAAAGATATCTTGTAATACAATATTACGATTAATCATAAAGCTAAGATAAATTATAATTTAGGAAAACGGTTTAGTCATTGTTGACAATAAAGAAAGTGAAGATGAAGACAACGAAAATATTGAAAATGGATTATGTCATAAAAAGAGAGTACTAATCAGTACAGAAGCTGCAGAATTATTAGAGACGGCTGGTAAAGGCTCACTAGGTATTTAATTAAACCAAAAATTAAGTATTTCAGGGTAGTGGGAGACCAAACTCTTATGAGAGAATTTATACCAGCGGCGGTAACGGTAAAAGTTTACTTTCAAAAAATATGAACTTAATAACCTAAAAATCAATGTCTCGTAAGTTAGTGAAACAAAACGAACAGAATCAATATACATTATTTTTTTACTTGTCTGTCATTTGTTGCCAAAAAAATTTGTTGCTTTGTTAAATTTTTTAACCCTTAAACACACCGATTTGATGTTACGTTAACACATTTTTTGGTCTTGGAGACTTTTAACTTTGAGAAGTCATAACTTTGGTTTTAATCAATATTTTTCAATCTTTTTTCTTCAAATGAAAATTTAGAATCTCAGAAATGTGATTGCACAATTGACATTACCGAAAAATGATTTATTATAAAGTTATAAAGGAAAAATCATTAAGCGAAAATAAAAAATTGTTAAAAAATTTACTTTTTTTTAAAATCATAGTTTTGCTACAAAAAAACTTTAAGAACTTTAAAATACGGTATTTTAAAGCTAAAGAATCATACTTTAAAGAAAAAATTATGGCATTGTCATTCCTTTTAAAAAGTATAATTATGTAAAAAGTATATATTATGTAACAAGGAGAATATGAGATTTTTTGTGTTAAAATCCATTTTTCTTTAAAACATATCATTGCAATAAAAAATTTTTAAGGAAACTTTACAATACGGCGTTTTAAAGTCATACTTAAAAAAAAAGTTATGTTCTTGTCATTTCTATTAAAAAGTTAATTATATAACAATACGTCTAAAATTGAAAATTTATATGTTTCATGATACATTTTGGACTCTGCGCAGAAGCTCTTTTTCACAGCTAGCATTCTAACTTTAGACAGAGTATATGCGAATAACATATACGAACGGATCTGTTCGAACATGTTTTGTCTGGATTTTTCATATAAGGTTACTCACAAAAAAGTTACACTTACACACAATGATGGTTCCCCAGATCCCAACAAAACTTTACTGCCGTGCCGTTCGAATTTTATTTAACCAATAAAGTTGATCAACCGTATATCGAAAGTCCGGTCCGGACTTCTTATCTCATTCCATCTTTACACAGCAAACGTTTAAAATATTATAGGAGGTCTCCCAGACCTAGTGTATTTAACGTTTAAATCATGTTCCGCTAAAGGAAAATTAAGCTAGTAAAAGAATTAGTTTAAAATTGGTTTTGATTCTGTTCACTTTGTTCTTATAAAAGACTAAATAAAGTTTTAAATATTTGCAGAGTACAGTCAGTAGAAAGAGATACACTTATACAAGTATGTATAATATTATTAAGTATTGTTCAATATAATACGTAATATTACAGGGTATTTGCTATCGAGAAAAATCTATAATTTTCAAGGAATTTATTTTTTATTTTTGAAAGTTATGAATTTTTATGGGACTTTCTTAATACTCAGAAATTTTTAGAAATTAGCTTTTGAATTTAATTCTATCTCTTTTTCTGATAAAATTGTTTTTTTTTTTATTTTTTTATTTTTTTATAATGGAACATTAATTTGAAATAAATGTGATATACAGTCATTTTCAAGTAATTTGTAAATTACATGTATGCTAGATCTATGCATTGTCAATAGATCGTTACATGCTATAGTTCATATTCTGTTTAGCACTTCAAATTTAACGTAAAAAATTAATATGATGTTAGAATAGATGTTAGACATGTAAGATAGACTCAGCATTCGACTCGTTCTCTAAAAGTTACGGTTGGCAGAACAATTGACAGAAATTCTCAGAAATACAAGAGGCAATCATGTATTTCTGTTAATAATACGCGCGCAGAAAAGAATAACATTTTCTGCGATTTTACTTCTCGTACCGTTCTACCAACTTCATATATATATTGCTAATGCTAAGTTTATCTTATATGTCTATGGTGTTATCGGCCAAGCGTATGGAACGTGGATAAGTAAATAGCGAACGGCTAGGCAGTCAGAATTGTAATAAGCAAAAATTAAATTGTTAAATGTATAAAGGTAATGTCAATATAGAACCGACACTAATTGTTCGTGTGTAACATGTAATTTTATTATTCAATAAATTGGGTGGCACTGTGATATAAGGAGTTACGAGTTTGCTTCTCGTGTCAAAAATCTTGGTTCATATATACTAAGAACAATATAACTTTAAATCGATTTTTAATTAATTTAGAAATCTATTGCCATCTTTCAGAAGATAAAGGAAAACCACTGAGAGTAACTCTGCCCAGGAAAATCTTTTGGGCAGAGCTATTCGGAATAAGCTATTCGGAACTGGCGTTAAAACTAATTAAGTCTCATATATTTACAAATATATACAGAAGAGATTGCCTACGCGTTCATAAGTGTATGACACACAAAAAAAATGAATAAATTTTCAATAAATTAATAATGTAGAAATTTTGATTTTATGGATTAAATTATTATTAATATAAGTTATTACATTATTTATTAAAATAAAGAAACATGCTTTTTATCTGAAATAAAAAGCATTTTAAGATCTAGATGGCTATAGAATTAATTGTTTATATAAATATTTATCAACAGTTTTTGAGGCAGGAATCTCAAATTATGGATCTTGTCACATGTTTGTGTTGCGGCATGCGATAGGATCCGCAATCCAAGATGCCTGTTTTCAGGTAATTATTAAGTTTAGAGGCCTTACCTCCGATTTTGATGAATTTAGCTTCATTGAAGCGTTTTCACACGAAATAAAAGAATCACGCAGAAAAAAGTATTGCTCTGTTCTTCGAAGCGGGATATTAATCGTTAAAGTTGATGACTATATAGGTTAGGAAACATTGACAAAAAATATTGACAAAATGCAGCGATATATGGACACATGTGCGTGTTTAGGAACTATATAAACGCACCGGCAGAAATGGTGTTTCTCCGCGCTGACGCTCGGCTGCCGCACACACGCGAAGCCGCACGCGTACGTGTTTCGTAAATTAATCGAATTAAAATTATTTTCTAATACAGATTATTTTAATAAGTAATTGTTTAAAGAGATTTACAAGTTTTATTAATTAATTAAAATTATGTCTCAACATAAAGTAACAGTCCCATGAATTAAAACTGTATTGTGATGACATAATCTTAATTTATTATTAAAAATTGTAATTCTATTTACATTATTTTTTAAACAAATCTTTGTATCCGAGTAAATTTTTTTATGCAATTAAAAATTAAAACAGCGCGCGACCAACCGTGATATCCCGTATACCGCCTGTATAGGCGCATAGCAGGGAACACCGAGTTTCTCCGTGGTAGCACGTTGATTCGTGTCTTCTCTCTCTCGACTCAGTGTCGAGCGATGAAGATGCGCTATCGAAACGCCCCCCACTACTTTTTGCCCACACCCTGATTTCCGCCGCGCTATCACGAAACACGTATGTACACTAAGCTCCACCGATGCCTTAACACATGAACTTGTATGCGTGTCAAGGCATATCGATATGATAGATTCGGCGTGTTCCGACTCAAGATATTTTTACATTTCATGCCTGTCATCTGACGATTAAATTCAATTAAATTATTAACAACCATTTACCTTTTTTTTGTTTTAGTTAAATTTTTCTTAGATTAAAGTATATAATCAATTTTTAAGTCAAAATTAAATGTAATTGGTTTACTTTAAGAAAATTAATAAATATTGATAATAAATATAAATGTTATATTAAATTTTAAAATATATATGTATTTTATATGATTTGCAAAGGCAATTTAAATGTTATTTAATTTAACTAATACTCTGTAGATGCTTAAATTTTTCAATCGATAGATTTTTCTATAAATTCAAGATAAAGGCATATGAGTAAAGTAAATAAAATAAAGAATGAGGATAAAATTATAGACAAATTAATGAATTTAAATAAATAAATGAGAGGAATTAATAAGGTAATTTCAATATCAAAGATTAAGAAAATTAATCAAATTAAAAGAAATTGAATTCTGAAGGGTATTTGATTATTTAAAATTGAATCAAATCCATATTCAAATGATGTTTTTTCACGATCTTGAAATGATTTTTTAAAAATTAATAAAAGGCCTAGCGGAATAAGTATAGTAAAAGTGCCTCTACGGTTTTTCGAGTTGGCCTTCTTTCTATGAAGACGTGCCCAAGATAGAGCGAAAAAACGATTTTTTTTTACATTTTCATGATTTTCTTAGTAACAAATAAAATAAAATTTTGAAAACTTCTGCAAAATCAATTACACTTAGACATTAATAAAAATATTTTTTACATTTGCTTTCAATGCAAATTTCGATTTTTAAAAAATGAAAATAACGTTTTTTTCCACCGTGATTTCGTTAATTTACTACCTTGAAAAAATTACATGTGTTGTCTTTGTTCCCAACTTCTACAAAATATATTTTTATCAGATTTTTTCAAAAAGTGTGCTACAATGAAAAAAATTAAAATAATATTTTTCTTATTAATTTTCTTCAAAAAATGAGCAGATAAATCGTTTCTACCAGCTCTTTAACGTTTTATTTGTCTATATTCCATATTGTAATGTTTTGCTGATCATAAGTTGAAAGTTAGCGATAACTAAATGACTTTTTAATTTTTACAATTCCACAACATAAGCATTTATTTCATATTTATGAAATAAAAACCTTATGTTATGGAATTATAAAAATTGAAAAAAAATTTAGCTATCACTAACTTTCACCTTGTGATCAGCAAAATATTTCAATATTAATTTTGTAGACAAATAAAACTGACAGAAATAATTTACCCGCTTATTTTGCGATAAAAATTGACAAAAAATGTTATTATTTTAAATTATTTTATTGTGGTCTATTTTTTGAAAAAAATCTGAAAAAATATTTTTTGTAGGAGTTGGGAACAGAGTTTCACAAGTAATTTTGTTAAGGTGGTTCATTAACGAAATCAGGGCGAAAAAAATGTTTAAATGTTATTTTCATTCTTTATAATCAAAATTTGCATCAAAAATAAATGTAAAAAATATTTTTATGAATGTCTAAGAGTAATATTATTAAGGTCCAAGTCTAATTTCATATTTATGAATTGAAAACCTTATGTCATTAAATCATAAAAATTGAAAAATAATTTAATGTCTTTACCTTAAATTTATAGAAAAATCTATCGATTGAAAAATTTAAGCATCTACAGAGTATTAGTTAAATTAAATAACATTTAAATTGCATTTAAAAATCATATAAAATACATATATATTTTAAAATTTAATATAACATTTACATTATTATCAATAATATTTATTAATTTTCTTAAAGTAAACCAATTACATTTAATTTTGACTTAAAAATTGATTATATACTTTAATGTAAAAAAAATTTAACTAAAATCAAAAAAAGGTAAATTGTTAATAATTTAATTGAATATAATCGTCAGATGACAGGCATGAAATGTAAAAATATTTTGAATCGAAACACGCCAAATTTACTATATTGATATGCCTTGACACGCGTACAAGTTCATGTGTTAAGGCATCGGTGGAACCTAGTGTACGTGCACGGCTTCGCAGCGGCAGCCAAGCGTCAACGCGGAGGGACACCATTTCTGCCGGTGCGTGTACCCCGTCAAAACTGACTATCTACCTCATAGGCCGGTATTCATAGTCGATTCTTATATTTAAGATCATCTTAAGTATTACCTTAAGATGCCATCAACCAATCAGAGAGCTGTATTAGCATCTTAAGACGTTACTTAAGACGATCTTGAAATGGCCATAGACTAAAGTTGACGGATCTTATATCGTTAGGAAAGGAGAGGAGGGGGAGGGGGGACTACCAGCACATCGGTTTGATTCGGAATTGTTCGGAATCATTCAGCTCTTAGCTGTCACTTCAAACTGCGTACAGCTTCATTGCATTTTGTGATTATTCAATTATCCCATAATGGTCACCATTCCAAATAATAACATAATGATCACACGGGCTCCACTGATTTTGATCAGTCGCCATTTACCAGCTTTTTAATATTTTGTCGCAAAAATTTTACTGGACATATCTTGAGGTCTGTTCTTTATTATTAAATGTTTTTTTGAATTAGAATTTAACATAATGAAAAAATTTAAATAGTCTGTGTACCCTTAAAATTAGCGTAGGATCCAAAAGACCCCGTGTGATCATTACGGGTTATACACTTTCGTGCTTTTTTGAATATTTTATGAGTTATTGCATTGTATCTGGATGCAGTAATCAAAATAACTGCAAAAGAAAAAATTGGGAGCAGCAAGAAAAAGAAACAGGAAACTTTTCATTTCATTTGTAAGTAGAATATATCTATTGGTTAATTTTTTAAGTTTGTAATAAATTTATTATTTAATAAAAATATTATTTTCATACGTATTTAAATAATATTAATAATAATAACGTATTTAACTAATTCGTAATTTTTAGATTACCAAGAGATATTAATCGAAAAAATAAATAGCTTAAAGTATTAAACTTAAAATATTGGTGTCAGTACAGTTTTAAATATAGCTCCGCGTAGTCAGGTTCTTCTGGCATCCCAGCTTTATGTAAACCCGAATATAACCGAACGCCGCGGAAATAGCCGAAGTGCTGGTAGTCCCCTCTTACCGTTAATCTCAGCTACCCTTCGTAAAAAGGTTTTGTCTATCTTAGTCTATGATCTACCTTGATGGACGATAAACGTCACAAAAGCAATAGAAATTATACCAAGGCTAAAAAAGTTTTGCTGCGCATGTTAAAAGTACAAGAAATAAGTAAACGTACTATTACAAATAGCATTTTAGCTAACGTTTTTTATTAATATTGAAATTTTGGCATTTAACTGTTACAAGAAACGCAAATCGTACCTGATTTTGGTGAACTCAAAACTTTAGATCCTACAACAACGGCACATTTTTCATCACAGGGCTATCACCTTATGGCTTGACAAATTATTTTATACATCTAAAATTCTTTTATCCATCTTTTTACTTCCGTATATAGATAGCAATGAGACTGAAGAAATGGCTGTTGGTGATGTTCTATCACTATGTGCCTCTATCACTTAGTGCCCCACCTTCTAGATCTTGTAGGAATATGTTAGCTTTTTTTTTGTGATAACGGAGAGGAAATGCGTTGCCGCATATCCCAGGCCCCGGGGGAGGCCTGGTGGTTATGTGGGGCTCTTCCCCGCCGACGACGTGTCGACGGGGACATACCCACTAAAACCTCTCCGGGTGTCCTGCCCTGGTCCGTGACTGGGGGGCTCCGGAAACGCGTGCAGCATACTTCCGGAGCAGGAATATGTTAGCTAATATTGACAATATTGGAAATTAAATTAAATTGTTAAATGTAAATAAGTTGTGTGAGCGAGAGTCAGTGAAAAGCTTTACGTTACAAATAATTTTGAGATGTTGGTGTAGAGATACGTATTCAAGACTGACGACGGAAAATATTTGATGATCATGTTTTCTAAAATATATTAAGAAAGTTAAATGTACACTACACGTGTTATTTTATCATAAAAATTAATTTTGTTAATCCGCATTCAATTAGCTTATTTATGTATCAAGAGTTACGGTAGTGTCTCGCGCCAAATGAGCGCATAGCACGAAACCGCACGTGTGTTTCTATATATTGCAATACTACATGTATTAATACTATTATATTGCTTTTTTTTAGTAATAAAGTTCATATTTTTTGAAGGCAAACTTCTGTTGATGGTGTTACAAATGCTGATACACATTTTTAACATGGGAGATTATTTCTTTGAAACATTTATTATCAGATAAAATTTTATATTGTGTATTTTTTAGATATTCGGTTGAGAAAGTTTGCTTCTGAAAAAAAGGATTTGCAAGATGAAATTCGCCACTTAAAATTGGAATTAGAAGAAACTAGGAATCGTATGAGACCCGAAAAATCTGGTTCAATATTAGGTTAATATTTACATAGAACTGTTTGAAACATTTAAATTAATGTAATAATAACAATAATTATAATAACAAAATAATAACAATGATTTTATATTAGTAATACAAATCCTTATGGATGTTACATTGTTATAGTAGTCTTGTTCATATTAATTGATGCATTTGTTGCTGCAGGTTGTTTATCGGATAATGAAGATATTCAACGTGAAGCAAACAAATTGTTGGCTGATTATAAATTTAAATTACAAAAAGCGGAGCAAGATATGTCTACATTGCAGGCAACAGTAGCTAGATTAGAAAGTCAAGTAATTCGTTATAAATCAGCTGCAGAAGCATCTGAAAAGGCAGAAGATGAGCTAAAAGTAGAAAAAAGAAAGTTACAAAGAGAAGTATGACTATTGATTTTTAGATGAAAAGATTTACAGAGAGTGTTTGAAAAGTTTTGCAAGTGTATATATAGAATACATGAGACGCTGGAGAGAAAAATTATTTGTATGATTTTTGTGCGCTATCTTTTATGTTATTGAAGAAATTTTATTTATGTGAATATACTTTGAATTTACAGTTTTATAAATTAATTATCGTTTTATTTATATTTGTCTGTTGCATCTATTGGAAGAAAGTGTCTCAGATCTGATGTCGCTTCTTCTTCCCCTCCCTCCCTCTCTTTGTTTTCATGCAATCTCTGACTACAGTGCCCTTTCTTTTTTAGACAAATATGCACAAATTTTCAAACGTGACATTTCTTTTGTTACAAAATTAAACAGTACTGCGTACGCTCTATTTACTTTTTAATTCCAACTTGAGAGTTGGAAACAGCTCCTCCCTTCAACACACAAAAAACTTACAGTATACAAACGGTGACCATATTTTCTTCGAAGAAATAAAGAACAAAATTTTAAGAGTTTGTTCCTAATGTTTCTAAACCATTTTATGGTAGTTAGGAATTGAAGCATTTAAAAATTTTCTTGTGTTGTATATCAAAATAAGGCACTTTGTAATTTTCTAATAATTTTAAACTGGTTTGATTGCGTTGAAATAAATCTTTTAAATTTGGAATAGGTTTAAAATAACAAAAAAATGAAAACGGATCCAATTTGAATCTTAACCAAATATATAATTATATAAGAAAAATTATCTTTATGTATATATATTTATATTTTAAACATTTTTAACAATAGTATTTATACATATATATTTTTTAACAAAAATAATGAGTTTTAACGTACTCCTGAGAAAAATGTATTTGTTTTAAAGAATGATGATAATTGTTTAAAAAAATCATGAAATTCTAAACAATTTCATAACTGTATTTTGTATAAATAATACTAGCTTCAAAAGTGTCAACTTCAAATTGGGTTTTTTCTCTACTCCAAATATTATTGATAACATTCTCTTAGTAGAAGTGTTTGAGTCAGGAAAATATAAACAAAATTCTATAATTTTTGAAACATTTTTTTCTTTTAACAACCTCTAGTTAAATTAATCGAATAAATTCGCAGAAGTACCAATAGTAATTTAATGTATCAGAATTAACTTTACTTTTCCTTTTCTGAGACAAACTGTTCAAATTAAGACTGTAATTTTGTAAATAAAGAACAAAATTGTAATATAAAGGATACAATTTTTAAAAAAAGGACAAAATTGAGTTTCAAAAAATGAATAAATCTAAAGAACAGCTTGAAATAAAGGACTGTTCTTTGAAATAAAGAACGGAGGTCACCGTAAGTATACGTACCTTACAACCTTCTAAGAAAATTTATTGACCATTAAAGTTTATGATGACATCCGCTGATAATACTAAGTCGTGCACGCGATGTAATTAAATTTTGAACAATCATTTGACTACAAAGAAACAATGCATTTGACTATGAATTTAATACTTTTTTTTACAGGAGAATAGAAGAATTTTTATAGCAGCACAATTTTTTTATTTTTTATTTATTTATTTTTTTTTTATATCAGGTTATTCTCACTGTTACCAAAATGAAATAATTTGTTAAAATGAAATAAAATTCTCTTGACATGTTATAAAATGATAAAATAAAATTATGCATTTAATTGAAGTATACAAAAATTAAACAAGTTAAATTATTAAAAAACGAAATAGCTTCTTATTTTCAAACTATTTATTGTGTAAGTATTTATTGTGTAAGTATTTATTGTGTAAATATTGTGTAAACATTTTTCTCTGGATGTTCACCAGATTTAAGCACCGAAGCTTTGATTAGTATTTTAGGGATCTATTTAAAAGAAAACATTCCTGGCTTGTTTGGTTCTTGTAGGAATTTTACTATTTATTCTATGTTTCATATTTATAACATTATATATATATTTGTATTTATAATCTTTTCTTATAACATTAATAATGATAAAGTTGAAGAGAAGAAAATATTTAATGTATAAAGCAATAATTTCTTCATTTTTTATTTACTAAATTTTACAATTTGCTTTTAACAAAAACATTTTTTATTTTTTTTTTGTATAAATATAAAATAAAAAATTGTAATTTTTCTTTAGACATATAATAAGTATGAGAAGTTTCAGTTTTTGATTAATATTTTGACTTATTAAAGAAAAATGACAAAACCTTTGGCCTTACTTGATTCTTATGAAAATTTTATATTTATTATTTATTTATATTTATATTTCCCATTTTCTGTTTGATTTGTATTGAAACAAAATTGTTTACATGATGCTTTTAATGGAGAATGTTTTGGTACCATAATTCAGATTTCTTTTTTAAATGGACTTATTTGATTTTTGTAGGAAATTCTTTAATTATTTTTCTCAACGTTTATATTTATTTGCAAAACTTTTTAAACTCTTTGTATGCATATGTATATTAAAGCGATTTAGGAAATTTATAGAGATACGTTTATTTAATACTTTTTTTATTTTTAGGTAAGAGAAACACAAAGTCGTGTAGAGGAATTGGAGACAGCAAATTCTCATTTACAAAGGAGATTGGATAAACTTAAAAACGCTAAATCAGCTCTTTTAAAAGAGCTCTAACAAATTGATGTTTGCAAAGATGAACAATAAGTCTGTTACTTATACTCTAAACAAATCGTGATCCGATGTTGCCTCCATATTAATATTTTGAACATTTAACATTTTGAATATAATTTACAAAGGCAAAGATTACGTATTACCGTTGTAACATTTCACACTGTAGCGAATATCATCCAAACATAAAACCACAAAATTTGCTGTGGAAAAAAATCCCTACCTCTTTACATGTGCTAAGTCTTTGATACTAACTTATTCTCGCATTATTCTTTAATGGAATAATAAGACACTTTTTAATATTACGTTAATTTTTCTATACATTTATAAGCAGTTATAAAAATTCAAAACTTGATACTTTGATGTAAGTAGCAAGTAATAAAGTGTATTCGTTTTTGCCTTGTTGCAATAAGTCTGTGAAAATTATTTTAAATTACTAATATATTATTTTAAAAGCACAAAATATATTTATATATTTGATAAACATAATATGAACAGCGAATATTTTTTGCCATATTAAATTTAATAGATTAGAATTTTATTTTCTTCCTTTACCTATCATTGTTAAGGGGATGCTAAAGTCGTCTTTTTTTACCGACCGAATATTAATTTTTGGGCAAACCGTTTTTCTAAATTGCATTTACAGATTTAAAAATATTTTTCCACAATTAAAGTAAAGACAATAAGTATAATGGACGCTGTATAAGAATAAGGAAAACAAAAAAATTGAAAATAATTTTCCAATTTTTTTCGTTTTCTTTATCTTTATATAGCGTCCGTTATACATTACTGTTTATACTTTAATTGTGAAAAAGGATTTTTAAATCTGTAAATGCAATTAGAAGAACGGCTAGTCTGAAAATTAACATTCGGTCAGTAAAAAAAAAACTTGAGCATCACCTTAAAGACATAATAAATATGTTAACAGTACTATTAAATAAATTTCAGCATACAATATGAACTAAAAATATATTTTACAATAAAATTATCTCCAGAATTCACTTTTGTAACAAAATATTCATACATGTTTTTATTCGGCAATCTGATGTGAAGTAATATACATGTATAATAATGTGATCTTTGTACACATTTAAAATAAATTAAAAATATATTGTTGAAATATGTTTTTATTATTACACATTTTGTACAATATTTAAAATAAAAACATTCTAAATATTTTTAAATTAATAAAATTAAAAAATTTTTTTCATCACATACAAGTGAAGTCGTGGAAAGCCCAAGAAAGAAATTTAATGGACACTTGAGACTACTGATTTTTCTACGTTGACGTGCAATATCGCGGAAAAAATTGGAACTAATAGATGTGAAATGTGACATGTTGGCAAAGAAAAAAGTTCGCCCATTTTGGGCCATCCGGGCCTACTCATTAATCATATATAATTTTGTAGATAATAATGGTAACATTAAAGAAACAATAGATTTAGATCTCCACCAAAAGTAATTCTGAGTCCTAATGATGTCATTTTATTTGTTCGATGGTTTATCATGAGCTGTTCAGTATTATGTTCTGCTACAATATGGACATGTTATCGTGTTTTACTAACATTGTGGCGGTACTCCGTGATCGTCTGACTCTATCAGGATAAGGGACTCGAGCGTATTTTCACAATAATATATTTATTTTGTCTTCTTTTTCAATTGATATGGCACCCGTCCCCAGTAAATTAGTAGGGCAGGGACGATTAGGCCATTGCACCACGTTAGTTTCCGAAAGCAGATCAGTCTTCTTTGATTGAGTTGGCACCCGTCCCCAATAAATTAGTAGGGCAGGGACGATTTGGCCATTACACTGAATATAAATTCCAGAGCGAGAAATTGTGAATGTCAGGTTGATGCATGTAGTGAGTCGATAAAATCCATAGGGATGACGGAGACAAAATTGTAATGGTGGAGCAGGCCGGGAGACCGGAAAAGTCGGAGCTCACAGGAACTGTGGGTGCTTTCCAACAAGAGACACAGGCGACACTGTGTAACACAGTAGGCTTGTTTTCTATTCCTGCACTAGACTGCACTGGAACGTTCCTTCTTGCTTTCGCTAACTTTGAAACATCTACCTATTTCATTTTAAGTGTACACTTATTTAGAGAGTTCAGGAACAGAAAACAAACGATGGGTGCTTTCCAGCTACGACACAAGTCGACACTGTGTAACACAGTGTCCATTAGTGTGAGTGAAACAACTAAAATTTTCTCTCTTACACTAATGGACACTGTGTTACACAGTGTCGATTTGTGTCGTAGCTGGAAAGCACCCGATATGTCTACATTGGTGCTTTCCTATGACACAGAGCGACACTGCAAAACACAGCTTAATCTTAAGTTTGGCCGTGTCAGCCATCAATAGTGCCAACACTATGGGCAAATAAATTATTTTTTCAAGTGTGGTACTGGTACATTTTAGTCATGTTCAGTTACGTTTTGTCGCCTTAACATACAAAATTAAAATTATAGTTTGAACTTTTCGTTTCTTTACATACTACATTTTTAAATTAGCACAATAGACTTATATTTTTACTAAAAATGTTTCGTGTTCGAAAATAACGTACCAGACCCAGAATTCTTAGATGGTAATCAATATTCATTATTTTTATTTAAAGAATTGTAAGCCTAAGAAACAATGCATTCGTTGATTATTCATTATTCATGCGTATTTCATCGGATTAATTTGCATGTTTATTCTTTTGTCGGCATTGTAAAGAAGTTATTCCTACGTTGGATAATGTAAAATTCCTTCTTTAACGGGTCTGGATTTTCTACGGATAGATTTCTGATTCAATTTGAATCTGTGTTTTTTACTTAAGTCAGTCTTTTACGCACTCTAGTGACCGTGTTTGGTAACTTATCTGTTCCAATTAGACTACACAACTGTATTACACTGTGTCTTTCTGTGTGACACTGTGTCATGGCTCTGGCAGACCAGCACGATTTGCGACACGCGACGCGCGATTATCCAATAGGCGTTTACAATTTTTTGAAAAGACGTACGCCTATTGGATAATCGCGCGTCGCGTGTCGCAAATCGCCCTGGTCTGCCAGAGCCATCACACTGTGGAACTCTTGTTGGAAAGCACCCTAAATTGCGTGATGAGTGGTCAATGTCTGCAACGATGGTAGAGTCAATTTGTAATGGCGGAGCAACGCTCCAAAGCCATGCAGACCGATAACTAAGCGCCCTTCTCTTGAATCACGTCTAGGCACACCCCGAGCGTCTCTTGCAGGGATGGCGATAAATGCGGTAAGGGGAAATAGAGGATAAATTCGGCTTCACGTATGCGTAAACGTGCCGAATATTTCCGAGTCTAACCGAAGTTATCCTCTATTCGTCCTCTGGCCCATAAGCTAGCGTGTGTTTTTCTCCTTACGTCGATTATCATACCCTCTCTAATAGCGTTTTTCATTGGGAAAACTAGTGCGCACTGAATGTGCACTTGCTACAGGTAATTGGGCGTTTCCGTTGGCACCGTCATCACGCGAACCGAAACGTCCAATTGCCAGCGGCGAGTGCACACTCAGTGCGCACTAGTTTTCCCAATAAAAAACGCTATAAGGGCCACTTGAACCAACGCCGATTAACTTAATCGCTGATTAGTCTATCGGAATTGACCAATCGTATTTGTCATTAAGTAAAAACGACAAATGCGATTGGTCAATTCCGATAGACTAATCAGCGATTAAGTTAATTGGCGTTGGTGAAAGTGGCCTAAGTCTATGCGTCTAGGACGCGAACTCGCGTACGCGTACGAGGCGGGAGGATTCAAATATTGAGATTGCAGGATTTGAAGTATAAAAGCACTAGGCGACACAATTTGGTGGTAGGATGATTGAGGATAGAAAAGATATCGATTGGAAATAAAGGAAAATTGTCTTTAAGGTATTGTCTGAGTTTAGCAGAATGAGGAGTAGTTTGAGGACAATAGAAGATGATATGATTAGCATCCTGTCGAGAGGGTCCTAGATGCGCACAGACCCGATCGGACATCACCAATCACGTAATCTAATCTAACGCAACCAACGGAAATACTCTAGGCATCGGTTGCTATAATTGGTGGTGTCCAATTGGGTCTGTGCGCATCTGAGACCCTCCCATCCTGTCGACCCTCCCCGCAGGGGCAATTTGGTGAGTTTGACATATTTTTTCTGTATAAACTGTAATTTAAGTTATAGTGGTTACTTCTAAGCCGATTTATGATCACAACTTCTCTGCGAAGAGGCTTGCGGTGGAACTAAGAGCGTTTATGAAGAATGTACTGATAGAGAGTGGCATGTTGGGTGTCGTTGATGCGTGCTGCTTCTTTCAAGTACGTTCTAAACTTGATGGCTGTGGCATTGTTTATTTGCGCAAAGTAATCCGCGTAGGGTATGCGGGGGGGACAAATCCTTGTCGTGCGAGCTTAGAGGCTTTTTCCGCCTGTTCATTGCCAGGGATTCTCCTGTGCACCGGTACCCAGCAGAGAGTAACGTTGTAGTGTGATTTGTCTAGAAGAAAGAGCTTATATTTAAGCCTGTATACGATGTAATTGTCTGCTTTGTGCTGATTTTGCGAAGTGGCTTATAGCACGCTTAGAGAGTCGGTAAAGATGACAGAATTAATCCAATGGAGTTCTTCAATGATTCTTATGGCCTCGAGGAGCGCCCATGCTTCAGCAGAAAAAAGGTTTTGGCAGGTAATTTATGTCCTATAGCTTTATTCAAGTGGGGAATGAAAATACTAGCTCCAACGGCCGGGAATCCGTATTTTGAGCCGTCTGTGTACTGACTGTTGAGTGGGGTAACACTCTTTTGGACACAGCACGATTGGACACCAACCAATCATCTTGACTTATCTAACCAAACCAACGGAAAAACTCTAGATATCGGCCGCTGTGAGTGGTGGTGTCCAATCGTGTGGTGTCCAATCGTGCGCACCCCAGTTGAGTGTGTTAGTTGAAAGATTTGTCAATCACGTGGAGAAAACCTTGATTAACAAGTTTGTTAGGAGCGTTCTTGTCGAGCTTCTTGAGAGAGTAGTTGATGCGTGGGGTGAAGGAGGGGGTGCGCACGATTGGACACCACCACTCACAGCGGCCGATTCCTAGAGTTTTTCCGTTGGTTTGGTTAGATAAGTCAAGATGATTGGTTGGTGTCCAATCGCGGCGGGTCCTGATAGCGCACATTCCGATAGCACACAAACCACTCACAATGGCAAATGCCTAGAGATTTTCCGTAGGTTGGGTTAGATAAGTCAAGATGATTGGTTGGTGGGCTATCGGGATGTGCGCTATCGAAACCCTCCCGTCCAATCGTGCTGTGTCCAAAAGAGTGTCACCCGGTTAAGGAGTAAGCGGAGTAGGAATAATGGAATTTGGGAGGAATTGTGCTGCGAAATAGATATTCCTCGTCGCCGGAGGCCTGAATATAAATTCCAAAGATGGGAAATTTTTTAATGAGTTTAACTTTATCGTGGGCTGAGACCGCCGCTTCTTTGAGGAACTTTAAGAAGGAAATAGCACGGTTACATTTATTAGAGATAGATTTATATATGTATTTAAAGGAAAAATTCTAATTTCCAGAGGAGGCTCTTTCGACTCGTAAAGCATTATGTTGATAGAGACTCTATACCCAAGTGCGGTCCTAATGCACCTATATATTAGTCTTTTGAGTTTGAGAAAATCGGATGAATTGTTTCGAAATTGGAAAATCTGACCGCCGTATTCGATAGAGCTTTTAAAAATGACGCGAAAAATTTGCAAAAGTAGACGGAGGTGAGCACCCCACCAAACACCAGAGAGAAATGACATGACATTCGCTAATTTCTTGCCCTTTTGTATAAGATATTTCAGGTGTATGTTTCCTTTAAGTTTGTCGTCAAACCAAATGCCTAAGAAGCGAGCACTAGAGACTCTGGGGACAGGTGAACCGTTTATAAAGATGTCAGGGAGAAGGTGTGCGTTATGCGAAGAACGGCGGTTCCGAGAGAAGATCAGGAGCTGTGATTTATCGAGAGAAAGAATCAGCTTTCTATCCTCGAGGAAGATAGATATCTGATCTAAGTTGTTCTGAAGGAGGCCAAGAGCGCTATTGGCATTGTTAGATGCAACAAAAAGGGCGATATCATCTGCATACTGAAGGATCTGACATTCTTTGGTTAAATGTTTGCCTATGTGTCTCAAGTATATATTGAAAAGGATGGGACTTAAGGTGGAGCCCTGAGGGGTGCCCTTGTGTGAAAGGAAAGGACCTCTGAGCTTACCATTAATAATGAAAAACAGTTTTCTTTCTGTAGTGAGATTAGCAATGACTTTGCAGAAGTTGGGGGAAAGTCCCATATCCACCAGATCCTGAATTAATATAGAGGAAACAACGTTATCAAATGCTCTTTTGATGTCTAGGAAAACGCAAGCAACAGATGCACTCTTTATGAGAAAGGAGTGAATGAAACTGGAGAGAGAGACGAGGTTATCAATACAGGATCTGTTAGATTTGAAGCCGTCTTGAAAGTCCGGTATAGAACAGTTGTATTCGGTGACTCATCTGAGTCTGTAGTAGAAGATTTTTTCTACGATTTTAAGAAAGTTTGACAAAAGTGAAATAGGTCTAACGCCGCCTGAAGGTTTAGGAATAAGAACGACGAGTGATTAAGACCAATGTTCAGGAAAAAGTCCTTCCTTGATGAAGGTATTATACAAGTCTATCAGAGTTTCGAGAAAATGGTCAGGGAGAGCTGTAATAATACTATATGTGAACTAGTCAAGACATTGGAGCGGAAGACATCTTCCTGGTGTGAAGGGTGGAGGTAAGCTCGGAGAGAGAGACATCAGAATTGAGTAGACTTAAGCATTCCGAGTAATTTTCAGCAGGAAAAAGGTTAGAGGATTGACTGGAAAGATTGAAAAGCATAGGGTTAGATGCTTGAGAGTCGTGTAAGCAGACGGGATCCGATAGCGCACGGTGCGATAGCCCACCATTTTGACTTATCTAACCCAACCAACGAAAAAACTCTAGGCATCGGCCGCTGTGAGTGTTGGTGGGCTATCGGTCCCGTGCGTTACCGGGATCCGCCCTGTGTAAGCACGAAGGTGAGCAGAGTTTATCGACACAGGCTAATTGAGATCTGATAGTTTCAGATGGATCGTTGGGAGACAACGATTGGGCTAAATTGCGTTTTTTTAAAACTTTTGACAAGCGACCATAGTTCTGCAGAAAGGGTCTTAGAGTTAAAAGATTTGCAGAAATTTTTCCAACTATTTCTTTTGTGCTTTTTGAGGATGTTAGAGCACGATCTTTTAGCTTGAATATAATGATTGAAGTTGTCTTCAGAAGGATAGCGTTTGTAAATGGCAGTTGCTTCTCTACGCAGGTCGACAGCCCTCCGACAGTCGTTGTTCCACCAGGGGGGAGGATTTTTGGAAGGCTTAATTATAGTGGTTTTAGAGGACCTTTGATGCTCGGGAGTGAAATTATATAGAATGTAATGTGAGCGATAAAGTTATTATATTTGTTGCAAGCGTTAAAGCCAAAAAGATCTTCATAAGAGATAGGATTTGTAAGGTATACCCAAGGACTTTGATTCTGTCCATGGAGAAATTTTCCAAATTGAGAAGTCGCTATCTTTTTACATACTTACAGTTCATGATTAACGTAACGACCAATAAGCTCTAGTTGTTTCATTAATCATGAACTGCAAGCATGTAGAAAGTGGTGACTTCTCAGTTTGGAAAATTTCCCCATGGACAGAATCAAAGTCCTTGGGTGTACAGTCATGAGCTAAAAGGTTGCAACACTTTTTTTATGAGTTTTGGAACATAGTTTTGCTCTTAACTCACTAAGCGCTCACCGATCTGCTTTATCTGTTGAACATAAGTCTTGATATGACACAGATTTTGTAACAAGATCTACCCTAGTAGCATTTTCTGGTATTTTCTGCAGGACAGAATCTGCGTGCAGTTAATTGCAGTAGAATTGAGTCAGATGTGCAGAAGATTATTCCCAAAAGAGCCATGCTGGCAGATTGCTATCAGACTGCTTCAATATTCGTGCACTGTACTTGTATATGAACTGCTTGCAGAAACTTGGTACAGATATTGAGCTATCTTGAAGCAGATTCTTCCCGCAACTACAGTCTGTAAGCAGTCTAGCAAAGTTTTTCAGCAGAATGACATAAGATTCTTTTAACAGAAGTAGCGCGCAGATCTTGTGCAAATATTGCACAAATATGATCTGCAGATTTCTGTAAGTTTCTTACAACAGAAATAGCGCGCAGATCTTGTACAGATATTGTACAGATTCTGCTTAATCAGCAGCAGAAAAATCTGCTGCCACCGCTAGGTGGCCACGGAAGATCTTCTCGTGAGTCGAGTGCGGTCACAGGCGTTATATCTAGGCGCCACCGCGGCCGACTTCTTAGCTCATACTCCAGTGAGATTTTTATGAACTCTGTGTTGTAACCTCGAGACGAATACTCGCTCTTATTTTTTTTAAACATGACGTGTATGTGGAACGCTGTTCCACATAAAATTTTATATTTTTACATGTAAATAACAATTTGTACTGTTATTTAATCTTGTACATAAATGAGATGTTTAATTCAAATTTAATCCGTTTTTAATCCATTTTAAGACTATACTAAAATATTCTGATAAAAGAATTTTACAAATCATGTAGCAGATATATATACAAATTTCTTGCAAGAATTTGACTGGCAGAATCTTTAAGAATTTACTGCAAGATTTACAGCAGTCTTGCAGAAAATTGCTACTAGGGTATATGGTATTTATAGAAGGGATATGAAAAGGATTAAAAATCTTTTTACCTGTTGTTTATAACATGATGGCAATTTAAAAACACAATATGTTACACGTCAGTTGTTCACAAATTGCTGAAAACCGTTGTCACCAGATTGCCGACGGATTTTCTACAAGTTTCTTGCATTGTCTGCAATCTGAGGGCAACCTAACAGCAACACTTGTTTCCTACCCATTGTTTAGATTTTAAGGATTCCTGACGTGTTGCGCGCCAGTTGCCAGCAAGTTGCTAAAAACTGAGTTTAAGATCTATTGCCAATAGATTGTTGGAAACTTGCCATTATTATATTTTGAAAATTGTTACTGACAAAAACATACTGAAAAGAGGATACCCCATTCTGTTGCTTTGCTGACAACTTATGAGCGATATTTGTGGCAAGTTGCCGACAATTTGCAATCATTTGGCTATCTGGGGAGTTGAAAGAATGTTCGTCTGAAAATTATGAGTATTGTCAGCCAAGTCAGTATTAAAGCAAGCGTTACTATTCAGTGAGGTTTCAAATTCGTTGAATTGGTCAGCAGGAACGCCGAAATGGGATGGAATAGGAATGGGAGGGTTAGGGGGGAGGGGGGGAAAAGAAGGAGGATCAGGAGGCAGAATAGGGATTTCAGGATGCAAGCGGCGAAAATCGCCGGTAGTTGCATTGTTTCCGCCGCTCCCTGTCTTTGAGGCAGGGGGGATATTGTTCATAATAAATTGAACGCGACAGAGACCGTAGAGTTATTAAGCACACACTGATAGGCACAGGAGTCCCAAGAAGAACAGGGAGTCATCACGATGTCAAAATGATGTCAAAGTAACTGTAAAATGATCATTAAAAGTCATTTTTTGATCATTTGCGATTCACTTTGGTGTCATTTTGATATAATTGTGAATCACTTTTGACTTGTGGTTCTGCCTGGGGTAGTAAACGGACTGTAAGAAAGATCAAACAGTCGCGAGGAGGCCTGATTGAGCACGAAAATTATCGCAAAAACAGCAACTACGCAGCAGCGGAACACAAACACGCCCGATCGCAACGAGCCGCCATGAAGCCATCGATCTATATTTATTTTGACTTACAATATTAATACTCGCGACCAGAGAGAGTGCGCGGGAAAATCTGATTGTTTGTAATGAACTTAAAGGTAACTGAGCGGCGCTTGATAATCTTCTCTTCGTGATTGGTCGGATTTGGACTATTTTCTCCTGACACTGTCATTGCCGGGGTGCGCACGATTGGACACCGCACGATTGGACACCACCACTCACAGCGGCCGATGCCTAGAGTTTTTCCGTTGGTTTGGTTAGATAAGTCAAGATGATTGGTTGGTGTCCAATCGTGCTGTGTCCAAAAGAGTGTCACCCGTCATTGCCGCTACACTGCTCCCCTCCGACTGATTTAAAATTGTTAAATCGCAAAACTGGGGGTCTATTCTCGAAAAATATCGCATACAAAAATATACGAAAACACTATAGTATACGTTACGAATATTATAGAGTTTCCCAGTATTTTCGTATGCAATATTTTTGGAGAATAGGCCTCTTGATGTGTTTCTTGCGTCCTGGGTTGGGTTCGGCTGATGTAGATAGAGTACTGGTTTCTGTTGTTTCCAAATTTTGGTTTGAGATGGCACTGTTCGATTCTGGGATGAGCAATTCGAAGAAGGCTGGCTTTATTCTCTCCGTTGCAATATATGTGTGTTGCCCTTTTACGTTTACTAAGAATACGTTATCTGATGGTCGATCTAGCACTTCATAAGGGCCTTCGTATGATTGCTCTAAAGGTTTTCTGACTGCATCCACTCTGAAGACATGTGTACAATGTTTTGTGCGCTTTTTTTTACAATGATGAGCCGATGGGACTGGCCTGATTTTGCGTATATGCTGACGAAGCCTTTTTACGGAGTGGTGAGGGCTCTTGGATTGATCCTCATTCATGAAGAATTCGCTTGGGATTTGTAGTGTTTGTCCGTACACGAGCTCAGCTGCCGTTGCTTTTATGTCTTCTTTGAAACTTGTTTGGAGGCCGAGAAGAACCGTAGGCAAAACGTCCATCCAGTTGTTGGTGTTGTGGCACATTATTGCTGTCTTGAGCGACCTATGCCAACGTTTGACCATACCATTCGATGATGGATGATAAGCCGTTGTGCGTATTCTTTTACTCCCTATGAGTTTTGCCAGTGCTTGGAATAATTGTGATTCGAATTGTGAGCCTCTGTCAATAGTTATGGCTGACGCTCCAAATCTTGCAACCGTGTTTGTGTAGAACGCGGGAGGGTTCCGATAGCGCACATACCGATAGCCCACCAACCAATCATCTTGACTTATCTAACCCAACCTACGGAAAATCTCTAGGCATCTGCCATTGTGAGTGGTTTGTGTGCTATCGGGATGTGCGCTATCGGGACCCGCCGATAGAACGCTATGGCAACTGTATCTGCATTGATATCCGATGAGGGGACGGCTGTCGAGTGAATCTGTCGATCATGGTTAAACAGTATCGCATGCTTTTTGATGGAGGTAACGGTCCAATAATATCAATATGAATTTGATAAAAACGAGTGCTTGGAATGTTTATGTGTTCTGGAGCGTTTCGGTTGTGCCGGTGTGTTTTACTTCGCTGGCAATGTAGACAGGTCTTAGTCCATTCCAGTATGTCCTTGTTTAAGATTAGGCCAAATAAATCTTTGTGAGATTAGCTTTTTTATGGCGCGTCTGTTGGGATGTGATAAATTGGGGTGACACTCTTTTGGACACAGCACGATTGGACACCAACCAATCATCTTGACTTATCTAACCAAACCAACGGAAAAACTCTAGGCATCGGCCGCTGTGAGTGGTGGTGTCCAATCGTGGGGTGTCCAATCGTGCGCACCCCGATAAATTGTGCGTTGAGTCGAAGATACGTTTTCGTAGATTTCTTGGCACATACGGTCGGACGTCGTTTCCAGAGATATCGCAATATACGATGGTGTCAGTGTTGTCGATTCGTAGTTTTTTTAGTTTAAGAGAAGAGAATTCAGAATTTAATAATTCTTTTAGTTCCTCATCGTTAGATGAAAATGAAAAGTAAAAAGTAAAACGTGAAAAGTTCCACGTGAAATTACATGATTGACCCCCTGGGGGTCGATCATGAAACCTTTTTCCTAAGGCGGAAACGTGAAAAGTGAAAAATTTCTCCATTAACTTCAATAGCCTAGTTTACACCGAGTACTTGATACGCGCACTAACTAGTAATTTTCTATTAAATTATCTTAATTTTGAAAATAAATTTAAAAAATAGTATATTAAGTTGGTACAATATGAATCGAGATAATTAAATATATGTATTATGTATACACGCATTGTCGAAAGTAAGATAAATTAATAGAAAGTTACAAGTTAGTACGCGTATCAAGTGCTCGGTGTAAACTAGGCCATTATTTGGCGTGCTTCTATCAGGGGTGCGCACGATTGGACACCACCACTCACAGCGGCCGATGCCTAGAGTTTTTCCGTTGGTTTGGTTAGATAAGTCAAGATGATTGGTTGGTGTCCAATCATGCTGTGTCCAAAAGAGTGTCACCCCTTCTACCATATGCTTGAAGAACTTTAGACCGTAGTAAATGGCTAAAAGTTCCCTATCGTAGGTACTATATCTGGGGGTCGATCATGAAACTTTTTCTCTAGAACGGAAACGTGAAAAGTGAAAATCTTTACTATTGAAGTGAATGGAGAAATTTTTCACTTTTCACGTTTTCCCTTTTGGGAAAAAGTTTCATAATCGACCCCCTGGCTTGCGTTTTGCTGAGTTTTTTTGAGTAAAAACCTAGGGGTTCCTATTTTCCGTCGTGGTATTGTTAGAGGACTGCACCAACTGCTATATTGGAAGCGTCAGTTTGTAACGCCAGCGCGTCTTCCGAGGGATGGGTCAAGAGTGAAGCGTCTGCTAGTTGTCGTTTGCAGTCATTAAAAGTTTGCTCTGCCTCTGAGGTTTATTTGATTGTGCGCTTGTCGTTCTTTTTTGCGCCAACTAGATAAGCGTTGAGAGGCGCTTGCGTTACTGCTGCATTTTTTTGGAATCGTCGATAATAGTTTATAATTCCAAGAAATCTACGCAACTCAGAGACGTTTTTTGATTTTGCGTATTCTAAAATAGCTGCGACTCGTTGTTCCAGCGGCCTGATTTCTATTGCGTTGATCAGGTTACCCAGATACTGGACTTCTTCTGCCCAGAATGTGCACTTGGAAACGTTCATAGTAAGACCAAATTCTCGTAGCCGTTTGAACACAATACGTAAATATTTCTTGTGTTGCTCATCGACTTTTGACGCGATGATTATACATATCATCAATGTAGCAAAAACAAAAGTTCAATCCGCGCAATACCATATCCATAAACCTTTGAAACGTTTGTGCGGCGTTGCACAAACCAATTTACGGTGAATTCGTATAACCCAAAGGGTGTAATTACTGCCGTTTTAGGTTGGTCTTTTGTTGCTAATGGAATCTGATGATAAGCGCGAGTCAGATTTAACGCTGTGGAGACTTTACCCAGGTAGAACACAAAGGTCATAATGATATCATCAGAATATCATCATGATTTTATTTCTCATTTAAAAGTTACCGATAAGAAATGACGCAAAAATGATTTAAAAATGTAAAAGAAATTTACAGTATATTATAGACAAAATCATTTTTTATAGTTTTCAAAATATTTATATTGTTTTAATATATTGTTAAAATAATGTAAACAATAAAAAATTATAAATAAAAATTAAAATATTTGACTTTATTATGATCGATGGAGATATAAGGGAGGGTCCCAGATGCGCACAGACTCGATCGGACACCACCAATCACGTAATCTAATCTAACCCAACCAACGGAAATACTCTAGGCATCGGCCGCTATAATTGGTGGTGTCTAATTGGGTCTGTGCGCATCTGGGACCCTCCCTTCAAAATACAGTTATGAATGTGGAAACCTCATTTAAATCTTATAGTTGATGAATGTATATAATTCAGCCGAATTAATGTGCATAAGGCCCCACACGAACAAGTGAGTGCTGGCGCTACCGCTAGACGGCTACGCCGCGAGGGATTTTCTCGTGAGTCGATTGCGGCCATAGACGTTATATCTAGGCGCCACACCGTAACTGACTCAACAGCTCACACTTCAATGAAAATTTTAATTAGGAGCTGATTGTTGTAATCTCGAGACGAATACTTACTCTCATTGTTTTTAAATGTGACGTTTGTGTGAAACGGTGTTCCACATAAAATTTTTCAACATACCGTCAATATGCTGTTAAACGCGGACAACAAACCAATGGCAACAATTGCCATTATGTTGCTATCATACGTATTCCTGCCGCAAATTTACTTTAGAACACTATAGAAAAAATGTCTATAGTTTTCAGAATGTCTTTTTTGAAACAGGCATTGCCTTGGGTTCTCCTGATATACAACTTTTATCATTTTTAATATGGTAATAAACATATGTATGTAAAATAAATTTGTGGCAGGAATAAAATCGTGATTTCCTTTATTACGTACACCCAAGGACTTTGATTCTGTCCATGGGGAAATTTTCCAAACTGAGAAGTCGCTATCTTTCTACATACTTACAGTTCATGATTAACGTAACGACCAATAAGCTCTAGTCGTTTCATTAATCATGAACTGCGAGTATGTAGAAAGTAGTGACTTCTCAGTTTGGAAAATTTCCCCATGGACAGAATCAAAGTCCTTGGGTGTACAGTCATGTTCATTATAGTTGCGACACTTTTTCTTTGATGGTTTTTGGAATGTAGCCTTGCTCATCAAGCAGCAAACGTAATTGGTTGGATCCATAAGTAAGAACCAATCATGTTCTCAGCTCTCGTTATAGTTGCGCGTTCAGAAACGCATCGAAGAAAAAGTGTCGCAACTATAATGAACACGATTGTACAGTCGTGTTCATTATAGTTGTGACACTTTTTCTTAGATGCGTCTCTGAACACGCAACTATAACAAGAGCTGAAAACATGATTGGTTCTTACTTGTGGATCCAACCAATACATCATTCTACATTCTAACTTTTCAAACGTGAAAAGTGAAAATCTTTACCATTGGCCTAGTTTACACCGAGCACTTGATACGCGTACTAACTCGTAACTTTCTATTAATTTATCTTATTTTCGACAATGCGTGTATACTGTGACGTGGCAGTTTTAGCTGCCTCGCCATTCCGTCTTCCGCCTAGGCTGCGTTCAGATTCCCCACCCGAGTGCACCCAGGCACCTAAAGAGCGTTCAGATTCCTTTAGAGTGCCCCTACCGGACATTAGGTGGGTCGTTCACTTTATCACTCTGTCTATCCCGAGAGAGTGGAAAAACCACATGGGTCCTTAAGCCGGGTGAAACGGGTGGGTGACGTAAAGGTGCGTTCCAAAATGTATCGCTATAAAAATTTCTATATATTTGTGATAAAGCTCGTATATTTAAAACAAATTTAAAATAAAAAAATAAATTTAATTTAAAATATTATAGTAAATAAAAATTAAAATGTATAAATAGAATAAAGAAAAACGTTAATAACCAAGTAAAGTTTAAACGTTTTGTTTATTATTCTGTTTATTTAATTACAGATTAATAAATATTAATCTTTTATTCTATTAATGTAAGGTTTCTTGGTCTACAGTCTCACAAAACCGTTATATAAATATTTATATTTGAGATTATTATGTTAAAGATTTTTAGTATTATTAAATATTTTCTGATACTAATAAAATATACTGTTTGTTTTCTGTTCCTGAACTCCCTGAATTAGTGTGCACTTAAAGTGAAATAGATATATATTTGAAAGTTAGTGAAAACAAGAAGGAACGTTCCAATGCAGTCTAGTGCAGGAATAGAAAACAAGCCTATACATATAATAGATGATATGCGCAATATATATCTTCATCTAATTTGTTAAAATAAAAATTTATTTTCATTGTTTAAATTGATTCGTCCTATTCTACTAACATTTAATTTTCATCTACTTTAGCTATATTGATAAAAATATTCATAGTAAAATATTTATGTATTATCTTTATCGTTTATCTTAATTTATTATGTAATTTATTCCGAATCTGAGATATTTATGTTACTATTTATCAGCGTTATTTGCTAAACACACCCAATGTTTGAAAGTGCGTTCAGATTCCATAAACCACTAGGGAGCTTTTCATTAGCTCCGTCCATTTACCCAGTCACCCAGAGATCACTCACCGGGTGGAGAATCTGAACGCAGCCCTAAGCGTCGCGCAAGGAGGCGCGTATGACCGGGTCGGGCGCTCAGCGAGAGAACGAAATCTCCGGCGGGATTGCGTTGCGTGTTATTTTATTTAATCATTCGCGGCTTCTTTTATGTAACCGCGGGCACCTCGACAAACGCCGCCGAAGGACCAGCAGCGGCGAGGGAGACGGACAGCGACCGGGAAAGGAGAGGGCGATCGTCCAGGGCCGGCCCACCGGAAAACGCCGACGGAGAGGAGGAGATAAGACGTGGCGACAGCTAAGCGCCACGCAAGGGAGGCTCGCGAGTGGCACAGCTGATGGACAGGCTGGGGCGGACGAACGGCCAGGACGAGGGCCGTCGAATGCCGGCTGTCCATCAAGGAGGGTAGCGGCGAAGAGTCGTCGCTGGGAAAATTCTGCTGCGGTCGTCCGCAGGGACGACGAGAACAACGAGGATGTCGGATGCCGACGGGGGACCGCACGACACCTGCGGAGACCCGACACTGCACTGCCGTGACGTCACGGCTAGATAAGGGCGGCCGCTGATAGGCCGCGCCGCTAGGCGCAAGGATATCGCGCACCCTGTGGGAGGGGTAGCGCTCATCGATCGCGCATCGAGCGCGATCCTCTCGGCTTTTGCGTGCGACCCATTCGACTGCGTACATGTGCGAAGCGTGAGCGAGCGTGCTGGATATCGGTCGGAGATATCGGAAGCGGATATCGGAGGACGTGCCAGGCCCGGACGAGTCCCCGCTGAACGAGGAGCGGAAGAAGAGCGGTGCTACAGTCGAGGTGACCCTTCAAACGTTGTGTGAAGCCACGAGCTGTCGGTGTCGACCGCTCGCGTTCTGAGGTGGAGCCATTAGGTTCGTGTGCGAGTGCGTCCGCCGCGTGGCGATTGAACGCACCTTGCTCCTTGGTGTTTGGCTGGCTCTCCACCTCAAGCGCGAGACCTTGTCGAGGCATCCAGCTGTCGGCTGCTGCGTGTTGTTCCGCGATCCCGCCGTAGAAGCTCGCGGACGACCGGCTTCCCGGGAAGCCGCAAAGCCCTCGCACACGTGTGCGAGTCGTGGTACGGCCGTGATCGCACGGCCGCCTAAGCTATCGGTGCGTGTTGTCTCGCACGTGTTGGATTGATTTTGTAGTGCGGTTCCGGCGACTGCGTGGTCGCCGGTGCGAATCTTTTACTGTACTTGCTTTGTCTTTGAGTTACTCGGTTCGTTTTAGCGAAGGCTCGGCTGTTGCGTTCTTGCCGCGCCGTTCAGAGCGCGCGTGATTGGTTGTCGTGTTCCGCGCGGGACCAACCGTAGTCTGCGCTTCTAGCGTAATTGTTGGATAAGTCAGGGACATTCTCGCGTTCTGCCCATTCTTTTTTTTGTCCACTCCTTATCTCTTTATTTTTTTTTCTTGCGTTGACTGATATCTTTCTCTTGTTTTACTGTATGCCGTCTCCATTATACACCATAATACATGGGATCTCTCTCTGTTATATCGGCCTGATTTTGCTTGATTTCTCGCCTACCCGTCTCCTCCAGTAAGAGAGCCGCTTCGTCCCTGTCTCCGCTACCCCGCCCCTCTACCGGTTAGAGGAGCTAGCTGGCCGCGTGCGAGTGACGATTTCGCGTTTTGTGTGACGAGTTATCGCGTGATACGAATTGGCGTTTAGCGTGGAATGAACTCGGCGACGCGACCGGTGTAATCGCGTCTGGCGCCCAATTTCGCGATTTGGTTGGAATATAGCTATCGGCATTCTCGTCGCTCTCGCGCGCGCTTCGTGTAGCGTCTCCGCTACCTTGTTTGATCGCGTATTACGCCGTTGCTCTCCGGCATCGGAAAAGTACGTAACAATACATAATACATATATTTAATTATCTCGGTTCATATTATACCGACTTAATATACTATTTTTTAAATTTATTTCCGAAATTAAGATAATTTAATAGAAAATTACTAGTTAGTGCGCGTATCAAGTACTCGGTGTAAACTAGGCTATTGAAGTTAATGGAGAAATTTTTCACTTTTCACGTTTCCGCCTTAGGAAAAAGGTTTCATGATCGACCCCCAGGGGGTCAATCATGTAATTTCACATGGAACTTTTCACGTTTTACTTTTTACTTTTCATTTTTTCATTTTTCACTCATAGAGAGTTTACGTGAATCTTTTCACGCACAGCGATTATGACCTAGTTTACACCACGGGGGTGAAACTAATATAGCGGTTTCCGGTAACACGGAAAAAGTGGGGCCCATTTGAAAGTGGGAGTTAAAATGACCAATCAGAAAACGCCTTGATATAAGTTGGTAAGTGTGAGCATCTGCTCACTCGATTTTCGTGCAGTGTTGTTAGACGGGCCCGGTTTTTCACGCATGCGCGTCAAATGAGGCTTCAGTAAAGTAGATCTTAGTGACAGAAAGGAGATCTTTGGTAACCCATACCAATTTTGGAATTCTGCAAACTGACGTTTTTTGATTGCTTCTTTTGTCTCTGAATTTTATAAATCTATATTAAAATAAATAGATTAGTTCGCGTTGCTTGAAATCTTTAAAAATTCTTGTACTTAAAATAAAATGAATATACATTTAAGCAAATAAAAAAGATATATAGGAGAGATATATAGAAGAGGGAGACATCAAAGATATTCAATGCGAAAAAAAAAATATTGAGTGAAAGCAACGTGAACAAATCGATGTATATTTACCTTACTCTATCCTAATCATATGACGAGCCCGCAACGCGCCCCTTTCTCGGTACACCAGTTACAGCGCTGACTATAGCCACGCATGCGCAAAAAACCGGGCCCGTCTAACAACACTGTTTTCGTGTGATAGCATTGATGAACTGGTCTCTCCAACAATGCACAGTAACGGATGGTTTATGCAGGCAATAACATTTAACTTATGCAGGATCTGGTAAAGTTCAATACTAGAATTTCAAGGCTACTGTTTATTGAGATCTCGGTAAACAGAAGCATTGAAATCCTAATGAACTTTACCGGTTCCGGCATAAGTTAATGGTTATTGTTTGCATAAATAAGCTTCTTCTCTTTTCTGAAGACTCCCTTGACCCCCCTTCTACAATCCATTTAATTTCCCACTTTACTACCAGATGGCAGTGCTTTTTTGTTTCCCATGTTAAGTACAGAGCTTTCATTTCTCATAGTATATGTTGTGTGGTTTACACTGGTTTACACCAAACACTTGACACGCATACTAACAAGTAACTTTCTATTAAATTGTCTTAATTTCGACAATACGTGTAAATGTATACGTGATATCTATATTTAATTAATTATCTTGATTCATATTGTACCAGCTTAATATACTATTCATTAAATTTATTACCGAAATTAAGATAATTGAATAGAAAGTTACTAAATCTTACGCGTATCAAGTATTCGGTGTAAACAAAGCCTATGTATGGATAATGCGCGGAAATTTAGGTTGCGTTCCAAAATTCAGCCTTTAGAGGCTCGAATCTGTCATCGCAACTATTAAGCGGTCGTGAAAAAGATTTTTACCTGTTTTTATAGTATAACTTTTACTGTAAAAATTTAATTATATAAAAAAAGAAATTGTAAAAAGATATATTCATAACTAAACAGCAATATTTCTTAATTATATTGCATAAACTTATTTTACAAATATAATATATATTACATTTATTTTTGATGATCCATATATTGTAACAACTATTTTATTATGTAGTAATTTGTAACAAAACGCCCCTCCACCTCGCGCGCACTGCCACTCCGCTCCGTCCACCCGAGCAATACACCGGCAGAACGCCACGTGCACGCACCGAGCTAACCTGCCGTCGCGATCACGCGGCAGCACGCGCGCCGCCCGTGGCGTTCGGCAACGCTCCCACTACGGGCCAGCCGACCGAACGCACGGATTGGTCCGCCCAACCGTGCGTTCGGATATATAAGCCGGCAGTGGGAACGCCGAGACAGATCTTCCCGGTCCGCCGAATCCGACAGGTCGAGTATCCTCGACCGCACTCCGACTCCCAAGAGGACGAGAATACTCGCCTCATCCTGACTACCCTCGACGAGCATCCTCGTCGTTCCGGGTAGCCGAGTATCCTCGGCTAATCCTGTCATACCGAATACCGTACACAGCCAATCACGGCGAGCATCCTCGCCGTGTTCCGTAGCCGAGTATCCTCGGCGAATCACCACCCACGACGAGCATCCTCGTCGAGTCCGCAGGCTGGGTATCCCTAGCCAATCCCATCCGTCCTCTCCCTCAGGGAAGAGTCTCTCGTAACCTAAAGCCTCGTCAGGGCATCCGCGTCCTGACGAGAACTTCGCCTCTTTTTGCACGAGGCGGCTCGGGCGAGACGCGGAATCGTCGCCGTCGCTTCGATCCCGCGTTCCGCGGCTCCCCGATCTCCCCGGACACCGAGTCCGTTTCAAACCATGCGATTTAATTTAAGTTAGAGTTATTTGTATTCTTATGATTTCGTAGTTCTAGTACTTCAGTTCTTATTATGTCTCCGTTTAAGTTAGAATTATCTTTTGACACTGTACCGGTTCATCCGTACTCTCGCGGTTATTAAATTCTTGTTTCGAACTTCAGTGTTGGCTCTCGCCTAGCGCGCTCGTTAGCCCACGCGTCACCGCGCGCTTATCGTTACCACCGCTCGCAATTCCGACCGCGCAGCGGCAATTGGTCGCCGCGACCACCGCGAGCCAATCGTGCCCCCGCTAAGGCTGGGTCCACTTGTCACGAGGCGCAATCAGCTAATGAGGCTACTTGTAAACATCACATCCAAATAAAGATTTAGCATTTTGTCAACAAAATACCGAGTGCGATCATTATACCGAACCCGACCAATCCGGCGAGCTTATCCGCAACCGTATCCTGACACCTACCAGAACCGCACGAAACCCACCAGCGTTACAAATTTAATTCTAAAAATTACATTGTAATTTAATACAATGTTTTTCAAAAATAACTTTAATTCAGTTTTATATTTATGCAAATTTTAAAGTAAATTAATTTTATTAAATTTAACTTTGTTTAATTAAAAAATATTGAATAATTTAGAATACTTTGGACTTTGATCAAAACTGAATTCTCCGCTCACATGTATTTTCCAAATTTATAAGTTATAAACACTTACATGATTGATTAATATTTTATTTCACAAGACGCACCTTTCTTATATCATTGTATATCAAAACGCGTTAAAGTATATTTTTATCTAAATTTGCATTTGATGAAACCTCATTTTATATAATTATCAAAATATCAATTTGTCAAATATAAATATCAAACCTAATTATGTCACAAAAGCATTATTTTTATTTATGTATGTATTACTTTATCCTATCAACGAAATGCAATACCAAAAAGGTTAACCTCTTCAATAATACCTCTTCAAACTGTTACCATACTGTTATCATACTTTCATTCTTATTTCAAAATACATACAATTTATTAATTCCATAAATTTTCACCTTTTTGCCATCACGGCTGATGGCGAAAAAGTTCACGTAAAAAAGTTCATATTTCCGCTCATGAGTGAGTTAGGGTGCCGTCACATGGAGCGTAACTTGCGTAAGCGTAATTTGCGCCGACCAATGATATCGTTTTATTGGAACATTAGCTTCCGCCTAGTTACTTTACGCTTTTTACGTTATTATTGTTACGTCGAATCCAATTTCCTGCGTAAGAAACGCTGTGTACACCCAAGGACTTTGATTCTGTCCATGGGGAAATTTTCCAAACTGAGAAGTCGCTATCTTTCTACATACTTACAGTTTATGATTACCGTAACAACCAATAAGCTCTAGTCGTTTCATTAATCATGAACTAAGAGTATGTAGAAAGTGGTGACTTCTCAGTTTGGAAAATTTCCCCATGGACAGAATCAAAGTCCTTGGGTGTACATCATGTAGTAATACATGTATTGGTAACACATGTATTACTTAAATAAGCAGAACAAAATTGAAAGAGGGATAATGAAATCAGGGTAAATTAAGAAACAGTTTTATATCAAATTTATTATTTATAATAGCTATTCTGTAATAACATTCTGTCATATCCAACCTTCTTGCGATATACAAAATTTTAAGGTTATAGTTGTACATTAATAGATATGTCCGTGTTGCTTGAATTTCTTGCATGTCAAATGCTTTTTTTTTCTTAAATGCTTAACATATATTTATTTTGTTTTAAATATATAAATTAAAAAAAATTACAAGTAACAGGAATGTATGCCCGCACAGGTTAGATTCACATAAATGATTCACACATACTGTGCAGAGTATCAGTTCCATATGAGGCGTACTTTCCGAGACGCGTAAATTACAAAAATCAATCGTAAATTTGTTTAGCATTTCTGTTAGAGAGTACAGTCGTGTTCATTGGCTGTGTTCCGTTTTTACTGGCAGTGCAGTAAACGTGACGTCATGACAGTACACTGTCACAACTGTTCCAATATTACTGCATTACTGCCAGCACTGCTATAGCATCGTATTTCGGAACAGCATAGTAGCCATATTGCACTGTAGCTACCTCACCTTGGAAGCTGCAGTAGTCACAGTGGCAATATGGCTACTATTCATGACGTCATTGATGTTACTAGATGCTATCGCAGTGCGCTGCGTACCAATAACGGAATGGATTTTTCACCACTGCCAGTACTGGCAGTTATATCGGAACACAGCCATTATAGGCTGCGGTCCGATTCACGCTCACAGCGCTCACTGTACTCACGACGCTCATGATCGGTCCGATTCGTTAGCATGCTTAAAGGGCCTCGCACATGAAATGCATAACATAACATATGCACAACATAAGACCGATGGGCCAATGAGCATCTAATATAAAGTCGCCATATTGATCTACATAGCATTTTCATTGGTCCGTCGGTCTTATGTTGTGCTTATGTTACGTTATGCATTTCATGTGCGAGGCCCTTAAGGCGCTTGACGACAATAAACGTTTCGGACCACTTGTAAACGCTACTCATAGGACATAACCTAAGTAGGATACCTAGTCTAAATAAAGTTAAAATTATTTTATTTTTTAAAACACTAATAAAGTTTTATAATAAATAGAATTTTAAAAAGTACATTTAATAATCTTCAAAAAATAAGATTATATAGTTACCTAGACAGTATACAAGATTTATTTTAAATATTTATGGATATTTATTAAAATATTTTATAAATATTTTTGTACTCTCAGATGGAACAAATCATAAATATAATAAAAGTTTATATTTTGATTGTCTGTCTATATTGTAATATTTTATATAATATTTACTGTTAATAAAAAATAAGTATGGAAATATTTTTTTTACTTACCATAAATATTGTATAAAATATTAAAATATAAATTAAATATTTTATACAATATTTATTATAATATTTATAATAAATATTTATGATCTGTTGAATATAAAATCATAAAAATATTTATCAAATATTTTGAAAATTATTTTTATAATATTCACATAATTATTATAAATATTTTATAACTATTGTGTGCTGTGATGCAATCAACGGTTGCAAAAATATTTTCCGCTATTGAAAAAATACGCCCGAACACATTGACAGTCCCAACAGATTCTACACGCCTAGTCAAAGTGTAAATTTTAAACATATTTCCCGCAAAAATGACGCAAACGCTCACGCCGACCCACTTTCGAAGCAAGGTCACCGTGAGCGCGCGACGTCACAAATTCATCACGTCATTTCGCTTACAGAAAACGCTCAGGAAGTGAATCGGACCAACCGGGAGCGCGCTGATAGCGCTGTGAGCATGAATCGGACTAGAGTCCCTAGAAGTAGAGAGTCTGGACATCTCGGGATTCCACGTGATTGGATACACGTGATTGTGCACCTAAAATGGCAGCACCAATACGGATCCCTTTTTAATCCTCTTTAGCCAATGCGATAACAGCATACATCACGTTCGAGTGCACACAACGATAAACATACACACACATAAAGCTCACGTATATACACTGACATAATCATCACCGACATTTTAGGAACAGATGTCCAGACTCTCTACTTTTAGGGACTCTAGAATCGGACCGCAGCCATAGTTGCGACACTTTTTCTTAGATGCGTCTCTGAACACGCAACTATAACAAGAGCTGAGAACATGATTGGTTCTTACCTGTGGATCCAACCAATTACGTTCGCCGCTCGACGAGCAAGGCTATATTCCAAAAACCATCAAAGAAAAAGTGTCGCAACTATAATGAACACGACTGTACAAGAGAAACTCTAATCAGCAATTGGTTGCATTAGATATGCATTTCTTGAAATTCCATGAAATACGCTTCATGTGAAAGAAGGCTTTTAAAATGACGTAACGTATTTTAGAAGTTACTAGAATACGCAAATTATGCTGCGCAAGTTACGCCCCATGTGACGGCACCCTTACATGATTCCGTGGAATCGTACATACATACATGATCGTGCAGTTTACGTGAAACTTTTTACTTTTCACGTTTCCGCCCTAGGGGAAATGTTACATGATAGACCCCCAGTAGCGGAATTCTGTAACTCCTTAGCGACAATTCGGTATCGTTACAGCGTCGTTGCGCAGATATTATACATGGTAGAAAAGCTGCGCGACGACACGTAACGATATCCCTAGCTGTCGTTAAGAATTACAGAATACGGCCCCAGTAGTGCGATTCTCTAACTCGTTATGTTGTCGTTATGTGTCTATAACGATAAAAAGCTGCGTTGCGCAGCTTTTCTATCATGTATAATATCTGCGCAACGACACTGTAACGATACCGAATTGTCATAACGAGTTAGAGAATCCCAGCACAGGGGCCGTATTCTGTAACTCTTAACGACAGCTAGGGATATCGTTACGTGTCGTCGCGCAGCTTTTCTACCATGTATAATATCTGCGCAACGACGCTGTAACGATACCGAATTGTCGCTAAGGAGTTACAGAATTCCGCTACAGGGGCAGTATTCTGTAACTCTTAACGACAGCTAGGGATATCGTTACGTGTCGTCGCGCAGCTTTTCTACCATGTATAATATCTGCGCAACGACGCTGTAACGATACCGAATTGTCACTAAGGAGTTACAGAATTCCGCTACAGGGGGTCGATTGTGTATTCTAAAGCCTAGTGAAAATGATAAAAGTGAGCTCTCACTTGATTGGCTACTTTTCACTATAGCGGAAATGCGACATTTCTCACGTGACATTGCTCGGCAAGTATTTTGATGTCGAGTTCAATCAAATTGTGTCGAATTTGGTCGAGTTTGCGGAGTCTTGTATCGTTTCAGAATGCAATACTTTTTACTTTCTATGGAGCAAGAGGAAAATGCGAATAAAATTAAAAAAAGAAAATTAAATTTATTAAGAAGAAGACTGAGAGATACTCAAGCATTCAATATTTTAGATAATACATTCGTAAAATTGTATAAATAAAGTATATAAATAAATTAATAATTATATAAGTATATAAATAAGTTTATAAAGAATAAATAATAATAAATAAATAATAAAATATAAATAATATAAGTATATATTGTAAATAAATTATATAATATTTACGCACCGTTTTTTAAAAATTTGCTCACTTGGGATACGCGTCGTCAATCGTCAATATAAGGGACTTTGAGATTATTGGAGATTATTTAACTTAAAGGCAACGTACCGTTTTTTAAAGGTTATGTGAAGTATTCTAACATTGCTAGCACTCGCATTTGTGATTTTCACTCACGTGAGCATAGAGATATCGCATTTTCACTATGCTTATAGCCAATCGCGCGTGTTTTTTCATGTGAGATAAAAATACGAGAAGTGAGAAAAGTTGACAAAGATACACAATCAACTCCCAGGTACGCCATGCACGGAGAGAGAGAGGGCGAGAGAGAGAGAGCGCACAAAAACGGAACAAACCAGCGCCGCCACTAGCGCTCGTAACTCCACAGTGGGTGTTTACGATAATTAATCGGATCTCGGATTGAATTGAACAATAGTACTCAACGTAAGTATAGAAAATTTCCCTAGGCTAGTCGGATTGACGATCTCTGTCTCAAATGTGATCCGATTGATGACGAAAGCGTGGAGACGCAGAAGCATGCTTGAAAAGTAAGTCTTTTTATTTTTTTAAATAATCACACAAAAAATCAAAGATAAAGTTAAAAAGAATGATTTGAATTTAGATTTATTGTAATATTTTTTGTCTAAACACTAAATTTCGTTTAAATTTCTATTTGTAAAAATTAATTAATCTATCCTAAAGTTTGTGGTTATATCGGAAACAAATCAAAATTAATAAAACAATTATTAATTGTTAGGTACAAATTAAAGCATATAATATTTTAAGCACATCATATAAAATTCCTGTTTATTATAAACTTAGTAAAAATAACTTTGAATTCAACTACATTACACATTAATCAATATTAATTTATATGTTAAAAATCAATAATGTTTCTAAAAATGTTCTTTTTATTCTTTTCCAGATCGTAAATAAACTTCAATTCCATGAATAAATAAAAATTACTGGAAAATGTATTTATATGAAGAGGGCATTATTGAACAATATCAATTTGTGCTAACTTAAAATTTGTAAAATCTACTTTTCTTTATTAGTTGTTTATTAGAGAGTAATAATATACGCATCATATATGCATACAATTATATTAATTTTATTTATGTATATTCCGTTCTTATATTATTACTCTCTAATGAACAACTAACAAAGAATAGCAGATTTTACAAATTTTAAGTTAGCACAAATTGATATTGTTCAATAATGCCTTTTTTATGTCAATCCATTTTCCAGTAATTTTTATTTATTCTTGGAGTTGAAGTTTATTTACGATCTGGAAAAGAATAAAAAAAACGTTTTCAGAGACATTATTGATTTTTAACATATAAATTAATATTGATTAATGTATAATGTAGTTAAATAATTTCAAAGTTATTTTTACTAAGTTTATAATAAACAGGAATTTTATATGATATACTTGAAATATTATATGCTTTAATATGTACCTAATAATTAATAATTTTTTATTAATTTTGATTTGTTTCCGATATAACCACAAACTTTAGAATAGATTAATTAATTTTTACAAACAGAAATTTAAACGAAATCCAGTGTTTAGACAAAAAAAATTACAATAAATCTAAATTCAAATCATTCTTTTTAACTTTATCTTTGATTTTTTGTGTTATTATTTAAAAAAATAAAGAGACTTACTTTTCAAGCATGCTTCTCGGTCTCCACGCTTTCGTCATCAATCGGATTACATTTGAGACAGCAATCGTCAATCCGATTAGCCTAGGGAAATTTTCTATACCTACGTTGAGTACCATTGTTCAATCCAATCCGAGATCCGATTAGTTATCGTAAACACCCAGTGTCTACATTGGTGCTTTCCAACTAGAGTCCTATATAAAGAGAGAAGCGACATCGACCCCCACCACAACCTTCAGTATCCTCCACCACCATTTTGGGACCGCTCTAATGTCATCAAAGGGTGGGTGCCGATAGCGCACATCCCGATAGCCCACTAACCAATCATATTGACTTATCTAACCCAACCTACGGAAAATCTCTAGGCATCTGCCATTGTGAGTGGTTTGTGTGCTATCGGGACCCACCCGTCATCAAACACCATTCGTATCATTCTACAAACAGCTGTGGTCACAATATGGCTGCTCGCTTAGCCAATCAAGTATCAATCAGATTACCAATCAGAGCTTCGGACATCAATGTCGCTTCTCTCTTTATATAGGACTCTATTTCCAACTATGGCACAGAGAGACACAGAGCGACACTGTGCAAAACACAGCTTGATCTTAAGTTTGGCGACAGTGGGTGCTTTCCAGCTACGACACAAATCGACACTGTGTAACACAGTGTCCATTAGTGTAAGAGAGAAAATTTTAGTTGTTTTACTCACACTAATGGACACTGTGTTACACAGTGTCGACTTGTGTCGTAGCTGGAAAGCACCCAGTATATACAGTAGTGACAGTAGCTGTCGGCTTCTTTGATGTCAATGGTCCTCGATCACGTGACTGTCAGCCATTTTGAGAATTGTATAGGAGGGCTGAATTTAAACGACAACAAGAGACGTTACAATATTTTGCAAACTACTTTTACAATTCAGATCCTATATATGATTTTCAATATACAATTATATATACTAAAATAGATTTATTTTTTTAATGTCAATGTATTTCTGGAATAAATTAATAACATTATAACACAGTATGTGAAGTGTGATAATTGTAAGTTAACAATTTAATGGCAATCTCAGGCAATACAAGTTTAAAATCGAAATATAAGGCATCTTTAAAACATCATAACTTAAGTAGTCTGGAAGATGTTTTATATCTTAATTTTAGATGTGTATACAAATTTATGCTATCTGGTATTAGAATAAGAATAGGGAAAATAATAAAATAACGATAAAAATTTATTTAATTATCATTAATACCCTAAAGTCTAAATAATTCCCACTTACAAAGTAATAAAAAATCCAATATTATATTTTTCACATTTTTTTGTATGAAATTATTTACAAATTGATTCTTGCAGTATGTAGCAGCATTTTCATCGCAATAGATGATACGTATCTTAAAAGATTCTACGCATCTTGAAAGATTCCAAAATATTTGGTGTTATTCTAAAAACATATTAAATAAATCAATCATAATTAATAATTGTTGATAATAAACATTTAGTTCTCATTGCACGGAAGTGTAGGATGTTGCAATTGAGGTTAGCAGTTGACATATATCAGTTAAAACCCAGAAATAAATTAATTAATTAATAGAAATTTGAAAGCAGAATAAATGAAAAAATAAGAAGTAAAGTACAATAGAAATTGTAGTAAGATTATGAATTATTTTTTGTCCGTCCAGAAATATTTTTGCATGTAGCAAAAACACAAGAATAGCCTCCTCTTGCATTCATTTTAAATAATAATAATAAAATTATAATTATAATATAAAATTTTCCTCAGCTTTACTAATTTTTACACTTATTTTATTTGCCGGTATATCGTCGCAGTTTAGTGCAGCTTGACTACATATGTGATATTATATGTGATATTGTTATGACAGTCCGCCATATTCTTGATTGTATAGCCAACGCATGCGCAGAAGAAATTTGACCCATACTTTTCTCGCACTGTCGCTACTGTATATACCGTGGTTTGGCCGTGTCAGCCATCAATAGTGCCAACACATTGGGCAAAAAAATTATTTTTTCAAGTGTGGTACTGATACACTTTAGTCATGTTTAGTTTTGTTTAACCTACAAAAAATAGTTTAAATCTTTTATTAGTGTTCGTTTCTTTACATGCTTCATCTTGAAGAATTAGAACGCTGGACTTATAACGTTTTTCACTGGGCGACACTGAGTGCGCACTGGAAACTCGCCGAGTTCAGGCGACACTGCCCGAGTGCACTGACAGTGCGAGTTTCTTGCACTCTCAGCTAAACACGTCCATTATTTTCCGTGCAGTTTTATGGCGCATTATATTCGATACCTTTTGAACATTAGCATCACAAAAATTTGTAATTTAATATGGAAGGATCGATTAGTTTGTGTATTTCTTTTAGAATAAATACTGAAATATTAACTTTAACCCTTGAGCCGCTTGAAACGGACTTATATAATAAATTAAAGAATAAGTATATACTTATGATCTTGGTTTTTGAGGTTATTCAATGCACATGTTAGAAAAGAAATTGATAAATTTCTATAAAATTAATTAATAAAAATAATAATAAAATTAATAAAATAATAAAATTAATTGGTAAGTACCACAGACTCCATTAGATTAAAAATAATAATAATAATGTAATATAATAATAATAGTAATAGTAATAGTAGTAATAGTAATAATAGTAATAATAATAATATAATTAATAATACAATTATTAATAATATAATTACTTGTATTAGAGAATAAAACGTAGGAAATACGAATCAAACGCAGTAGTTGGTGCGTCAATATAATAATACATATATTTCGCTATTAATACATAAACGTGAATACAAATAACGGACGCGTTTCAACTTTCCTTGAAGTCCTTCTCAACGATAATTTTCAATTAACAAAATCATATATGCTAATTGTTAATTTAAAATTATCGTTGAGAATGACTTCAAAGAAAGTCGAAACGCGTCCGTTATTTGTATTCACATTTATGTACTGATAACGAAATATATTTACTATTTATATTATTGACGCACCAACTACCGCATTTAACTCGCATTTCCTACGTTTTATTCTCTAATTTTAATACTACCAAGTCTATCTTAAATATTTTGATAATTATTTGTAGTATTGATACTATATATTTATACAATATATATTATTGCTTCACGTGTAATATAATACAATCTGCAGAAACAATGAAAACAGATGTATTTATATCTTTATCCGTTAAGTTATGCACCACCTGAACAAAATTTTTGATTTTCGGAATTTTCCGTGGATTTTTTAATACTTCTTCTTCATCACTGCTAGATGATAATGAAGAAAGCAAATCTAGTAATGCAATTGCTAATCGTGCGTCCCGCGCAGCCATGTTGCACTGAACTGGCACCGTCTCTGGGAGCTCGTGCCGAAATCTTGCACGAAAGGGCAAAAATTCGGCACTAGCCTTCCCAGTGAAACAGCGCGCACCGGTTTCATGCGCACCGAAACGTTCAGTGAAACACGTTGCCCGTAGCGAGTGCGCACTCAGTGCGCACCAGTTCTCCTAGTGAAAAACGCTATTATATTTTTACAATGTCTTCGTTCGAATTACGTATCGAACCCAGAACTCTTAAGGCGCAAGTTCACGCAGCGAATAAAAGCTGGCGTTTTACCCTCTCTCCATCAATTTGGCGAATCCAGCGAATAAACGCTCAAAGTTCGACACAGTCCAACTTTTAGCGACTAAACGCTGGCGTTTACCCCTTCTCCATCAATTTTCATCAATGTGGCAAATTCAGAGAATAAACGCTCAAAGTTCGACACAGTCCAACTTTTAGTAAAACGACGCTGAAATTTAAATATTACATTCCAAATTAATTACCTTCCAAAAGTGAATATATAAGAAAAAAATTATGACTAAAAGGTTAAATCAATCGACATCACCTGAAAATACAAACAAAGTTAGTATATATTATATACATATAGTAAGCATACTTTTAGGCTAGGTTGCTTTTTGTTTTTTATTTATTTATGTTAGATAGCTTTATTTGTTATATTTTGTTAATAACTGTGTTTTTTATATTGTAGGAAATTCTGTTATACCCTCATATACTTGTGATGTGTGCAAAACAATTGTTTGTATCATACAAGAAAATGAAGAAATATATCGGCACTCTTGTATGGAGGGACATAATGAATGTTACATAGATAAAAATACATATTATTTTTATCCTAAAAGCGGTAAATACATTAGTAACAATTTCGGCCCGATGCAAAGAAGAAACTGTGCTCATTACGATTTACAAAAATCGGAGCTACCCAAAACTTTTTTTTTAGATCTATTTCTTTCTCCTTTTTTTAACAAATACATTGCAGCAATTGCAGCAGCTATACGTCATCTTCTAATTTCAGCTATAACCGCCACTGTGTGTTTATAATATTTTACATACTTGATATATTGATTATAATATTCCAACTCCATTTTTGTCAGATTATGTACTTAGCAATTCCCACTTATAACGCTGCTTTGTGTTGCGGTGGAGTTGGGTAGAGTAAGGGTAAAACGACGGCTTTTATTCGCTACATGAAAAGGATAGAGGCGATAGCGTTTAGCTTTTTAACGCTGCTTTGCGTTGCGATTGAGTGGGGGTAAAACGCCAGCTTTTACTCGCTGCGTGAAATTGCATCTTTAGATGGTAGTCAATATTCATAATTTTTATTCAAGGAAGTTTATAAGACTAAGAAACAATGCATTTGTTGATTATCCATTATTTGTACGTATTTCATCGGATTAATTTGCAGGTTTATTCTTTTGTCGGCATTGTGAAGAAGTTATTTCTATGTTGAATAATGCAAAATTCCACGCCTGTTTCGATGGAAAAGAAATTCTTCTTGGAGGGAAAAAAGAACTATACTCACCTGCAGTGAATGAGATTCCCTGTAAATCATTTTAAATCAAAATATATTTATTCTATAAATATAAAACAAAGGCTTTGTCAAAATATTCGCTAACATTCTAATAAATTAAGAAATAAAAATAGGTATTTAATATACAGGGTGTTTGAAAAAAAGGGTCACATATTTTGATAGCAGATAGTATTGATCAAAACAAGAAGAAAAGGTCTAATTAACATGGATCCTAAAACTAATATCTTCAAAAATAAGAGCTATTTCGTTATTTGAGCTCTTTGTCATTTTCTCATTAGTCGTGTCATCTTTAGAATGTCTCCTAATATTCACATTTGCAATAGATCAACAAGTCAAACGACATTGCGTGGGCCTTGACGAATGTGAGCAACCTTAGTAAACAAAAGAGTGTTTACTACAGTTTACTACTGTGCGCGCGTGTACAGTCGTGAGCTAAAAGGTTGCAACATATTTTTTTCAATGGTTTTTGGAATGTAGACTTGCTCATCAAACAGCAAACATAATTGGTTGATACCTGTAGATCCAACAGATTATGTTCGCCGATCGATGAGCAAGTTTATATTCCAAAAACCATCGAAAAAAATGTGTTGCAAACTTTTAGCTCACGACTGTACGCGTGAGGGCGCGGGTACGCGCGTGGGCGCGCGGGTTCGCGCGGTGCGCGCGGGTTCGCGCGGGTGCGCGCGGGTTCGCGCGGGTGCGCGCGGGTTCGCGCGGGTGCGCGCGGGTTCGCGCGGGTGCGCGCGGTTTTGCGCGGGTGCGCGCGGTTTTGCGCGGGTGCGCGCGGGTTCGCGCGGGTGCGTGCGGTTTCGCGCGTGTTCGCGCGGGTTCTTGCCTGATTCTCGCCTAGCTTTCGTTTCATTTCTTCGCGTTACCTACCTGAAGACGAGATAAGTGATAGATTTGGCCCGCGAAAGAGGAAAATTTATTTTTACATAGATTATACATAAATACATCGATTTAAATGTAAATAATTTAATTATTTTTTAACCAAAGTACGGTATAAAATAGCGTCGTACAGCGAGTAGATGTACCAATTCTTATTATTAAAATATCAAGCACGTGGTAAACCGTACAATGTATTTAGAAATTGTGTGCAAACAAATAAGTATTCTGGAAAAGTAATAGTCATAGAATAGTATTTATTATCTAATCATATTTAATTATGTTTAAAGATGACGTTATCATTTTGCGTGTTGGGGGGGACGGGGGTATTCTTATTAATTTTTAAACTATGCAGGTGATTAATTTCAAACTTGAATTACGGACATAGTAATACATATTTTATTAATATCAACAGAAATTTTTCCAAATCAAAACAATGAAAATTATGATAATTAACCAGATGGAAAAGATATTTTGTGAAAATAACTTGATACCGTTACAATTACTCAAAAATTAACGAGAGATTCCTATTTTCGTTACCTTTTTAATTTCGTTACCTTTTGGTTAATAAAGTACATATATTATAATAGAACTTTTGCAGTGAATACAAAATATCATAGAATTTTATCTTCTAGTAAAGAAATAGTCTAAAATTTGATATATACTATGTTTTTTACATATACTCTGTACATAAAATACGCACACACACACACACACACACACACATACACACACAAGTTGATTCCAGTATTCAAAACCTACATCTACCTACTCTTAGGATCATTACATTGTATTGAAACTTGTAAAGATCCGGTGTGAATGTTCAGATTTTGACCTGTATGCTGCTTCGAACTATAAACTGTATCTTCCATAATTTTTCAAACTTTTTTGATAAAAATTTTAGAATAATTTCTTAAAATTATATACTTTAATAAATACAAAGAACAAAAAATTAATTTTTTTTATTCATTTTAAGTACAATTTCAAGAAGCTCATTTACTCTTTAAATTTTTTGGAGTGGAATTTAATCTAAAAAATAGGAATTCCACTCTAAAGAATTTAGATAGTATACGATCATTTTATTTTGGATGAAATTGTAAAATAATTTAAAATTTTATTTGTTTGGTACTGTGAAATTATTTTCTCTCAATAGCCGATATAAGTTAAATAAACGTTCTTTTTCAGGAGACAAGCAACAAACAATAACGAGTTATATTTAACTAACAAAATTACGACACACACACACACACACACGCACGCACGCACACACACACACACACACACACACACACGATTAGATTGCTTATGTCATTAGTCACGACAGCTTTTTGTGCGCGCGGGTTCGCGCAGTGAGCGCGGTTGCGCGCGGGTTCGCGCGGTTGCGCGCGGGTTTGCGCAGTGATCGCGGATGCGCGCGGGTGCGCGCGTTTTCGCGCGGGTGCGCGCAGGTACCCGCGGTTTTGCGCGGGTTCGCGCTGGTTCGCGCGGTGCGCGCTGTTTCGCTCGGGTTCGCACGGGTTCGCGCGGATTCGCGCGGGTTCGCGCGGGTGCGCGCGGGTTCGCGCGGGTTCCCGCGGGTGCGCGCTGGTTCGCCCGGGTTCGCGCGGGTTCGCGCGGTGCGCGCTGTTTCGCTCGGGTTCGCGCGGGTTCGCGCGGGTGCGCGCGGGTGCGCGCGGGTTCGTGCGGGTGCGCGCGGGTTCGCGCGGGTGCGCGCGGTTGTGCGCGGGTGCGCGCGGTTCACGTGTGCGCGCGGTTCGCGGGTGCGCTCGTTGCATACTGTTCTCAATTATTTTACAAACAAAAATATAAAATATAAAAATGGTTCGTTGCTCTTCTGCGGAAATGTGCAATAATAAAAACATGAAATGCAATCTTGCAGAAGCAACTTCAACATAATTTAAAAATGTGTTATTTTACAGGTAAGTTATATTTTATGAGATGTGATCCTCACATCTCAAACACAACTTTTTTTCTGTTTAAGTAATAATAATTTAAAATGTTGCATTGATGCCTGGGTACCGATTTTAAAAATCACGTTTCTTTCTTAGTTATTTTTACTTTCATGACCAAATGCTGCTGTCAACGATCACCGCAGCATTCAGTCATGAACAAAAAAATAATTAAGAAAGAAACGTGGTCCCTAAAATCGATACCCCAGGCATCAATGCAACGCCTTGTACACCCAAGGACTTTGATTCTGTCCATGGGGAAATTTTCCAAACTGAGAAGGCGCTATCTTTCTACATACTTACAGTTCATGATTAACGTAACGACCAATAAGCTCTAGTCGTTTCATTAATCATGAACTGCGAGTATGTAGAAAGTGGTGACTTCTCAGTTTGGAAAATTTCCCCATGGACAGAATCAAAGTCCTTGGGTGTACATACTTTATTTTATTATTAATTTACTATTATTAAATTTGTTAATTTTTTTTAATTAATTTTTTATCAATTTGTATTTTTCACGGATTACATTTCATTACTCCTACAACTTTTTATCTCGTATTATTACATAATTTAGCAAAACAAGAACAAATCATTTTTTTATTTGGTAATACTTCTAGGCTGATCAATTATTTATTCGGAGTTATTCGTACCGATCGTACCGATTCTTACTTGAAATATAGCCAAGTAGTTCTCGATTTGGCCCATTTCCGGACCCGGGGCGCTGAGATCTTAGATTCTCGGACCTCTCCTTCTACATAGGCATAGGATCTATAGACCGAGCATTCGAGGAGTGGGGGTAAAGTTCTCGCGTGAAAAACTAGAAAGAGATAGCCTGCTTTGGACCACTATTTTGTCTTTGTCTAATGACGCGCGTGGGGGTACAGTAAAGGTAACGAAACTCTCGGTAAGGTTAGGGAAAAAGAAAAGGGAAATGTAAGTGAATGTGAAAAAAGAATGAAGGGGAATTGAAAAGCATTGGAAAAAGTGCCAAAATTATATATAATGTAAAATTGTGTATTAAAATTTAAACAATAAAGTATTGAATAAACATTTAAAGCACCTGGCATAATAGTAATAAAAAAATTAACTCTGCTGATCTTTATATATATCTATATATATAATATATGTTATTGATTTTTAAATAAAATGAGTTTTGTGAATTTAGATCTTATTTGTCTAATTTTGTTATTCTTAGAAGCAGCATAATGATGTATACAAAGAGTGAAAAACTTTTCTAAGAAAATACAAATCAATTGATTTCTATGATCCATCAATGGAGCTTGATTAAAAGCATGTTTCTTTTCAGTAAATAAATCATTTATTCTTAGTTTTATTAATGTTAAATTTATCAGTTTCTTTATTACGTTTGTAGATGTCAAAATATAAAAAAAAAAAAACAAGTGAAGATTCCCCACGCGCGTCATTAGACAAAGACAGAATAGTGGTCCAAAGCTTGCTATCTCTTTCTAGTTTTTCACGTCCCCACTCCTCGAATGCTCGGTCTATAGATCCTATGTCTATGTCGTTACGTTAATCATAAACTATAAGTATGTAGAAAGATAGCGGCTTCTCAGTTTGGAAAATTTTCCCATGGACAGAATCAAAGTCCTTGGGTGTACGTCTTTTCAAAAAATTGTAAACGCCTATTGGATAATCGCGCGTCGCGTGTCGCAAATCGCGCTGGTCTGCCAGAGCCGTTAGTATTCAGTGACCAACAAAGATAAAAAAACTCCAACGCACTCCATGGGAGTGCGCACGATTGGACACAGCACGATTGGACACCACCACTCATAGCGGTCGATGTCTAGAGTTTTTCCACTGGTCAAGTGCTGTGAGTGGTGGTGTCCAATCGTGCTGTGTCCAAAATGGTGTCACCCCACTCCACGTATATTCCCGAACGCAGCCTCAAAGGTGGATTAAGCGTTGAAATTATTTACAACTTGCGACTAGCAATTAGCCACTCGCGATTTGCAACTACTCTTTGCAACTTATTGTAGACCAGCCTTTATAATATAGTGTTCTATTCAGTTCTATTTGAGATTCCGCATGATGAAAATGCGTCATATGAATAAACGCGGAAATGTGGAACGTCGAACCGGATAAATGGAGAATGTCATCATTATCTTGAGTTCTCTTGTCGGATATATATATGTACATGTATATGTATATGTATATATCAACGCAGGAGTTTTGTTAAGAATATTATCAACAATTTAAAGAGATTTTGGCAAATTTGAAGTTTTTACACGAACAAATATACAATTTTGGAGTTTTCGTCTTCCTTTTCTTCTTGTCAAGACTATATCGTCACTGTGGGTGCGATTACAAGAATGGGCGATAGATTGACGTATGTTGATATCGTAATGATGATGAGAGAAACGTTTTAGGTGTGAAAAAGAGGAGCGGCCCAGGATTGAGTAATACTTGACTACCTTGATTCTAACCTTCTTCGGCGATAACATGAAGTCGGGCAATACGGATAAGCATAGAGGCACGATACTCCTAAAACCGGAGGAAAATGAACAAATCTTCCAGCTGATAGGGAATCGATGCCAAGTGAGCATATCTTTTCACGTAATTATTAATGTCAATATAAATAACTTGATATTAATTTGTTGATTCGACATTGATCTGATTAACAAAGTTTTTAAATTTTTTAAATCTATTTTATTTTTATGCTTTATATATGCGTCCTGAATAACATTTAACAACTTGTTTAATGATATCTTTAACAGTTTTTAATAATTATTTATAATGTTGTAAAAGACCAAAGAGATATATATTTAGAAAAATAGAAGAAAGGAAGAGATTGTAGAATATTATTTTGTTTTTTGACAATAACTCAGTAAATATTAATGTGATACAATTCTAACCAATACCAGTTTATTAGCCATAAAGTTCTACTCTATAAATTTCTACCCTATAGGTAGAAATTTATAGAGTATCTAAAATGAGTATAACTTACAATTTACTGAAGAGAGAAAAAAGGATATGTTTATGGAATAGTATGAGGATTGTAGGATACTAACAACTAATGTTATGAAAGTCACTTATTTATAAAAAAACCAATTATTTTTCATAGATTTTACATAAAAATATGCTATAAACCAAGGTTTCAAAAAATTTCATAAAATAGATTTTATTAAAAAAATTTTGTTTAAATAAATTTATGGCTTAAAAATTTGTTAATCTAATTTCTGTGCTTTTAATGAACATTGTAAACATCTACAATAAAATTATAAAATAAGTAAAATGCACATGGCGGACAACCATATTCCACCACCACACCCCACGAACAACATGACTTTATTTGCCAAATTTATACAAATTACAATACGCATTAAATTCAATAATATTTTAAATTCACATTCAAGGCCTTTTAGTCAAACTCAAGTTAAAAAATTATATAATATGTAACATATTTCTCAAAATTACATAGAATGTATATATTTGTAAAAATTTCTGCTACCTGCAAAACTATAATTCAGTTTTAATAAAAACACAGTGAACACTAATGGCTAGTAACCATCTAATATGTATAAGTAGACTGTAAGGAAGCAATTTTAACGGTTGCTCTTAGAATTCAACATAAATTATACAAGATATCATGATATTCTCCCAATATATCATCCCAAATATATTTCATAACTGCCATCCTTCTTCTACATGTAGGTAATTAACAATGAAAACGTTAATTTGTAATTATTCAGCATATTAAGGACGAAGTTAGAAAAACATATAATATTTAAAAAAATTTGGGCTGATATTCATGGTTGATTCTTGTTTCAAAGGGATCTTAAATAATGTCTCAAAATACTAATATGGTGTGATTGCTTTGACATTTAAGATGCTTAAAACGACCTTAAATATAGAACCAACTATGAATATCTTGGTTTCTTTTAGTTACAATCAATAGTATATGATAGTTTTTTTTTATTTTATTGCTAATATATAAATAAATCCAAAAATGATATTTGTTTGATTTACAATGTATTTGCATTACATATCAATACATTATTTGTAAAAATTTATATCTTGTATTTGAATATAAATTTACACAGGCAGTAAATGTGTATTGATATAATTAAAAAATATAATGAAGAAATACTGTTACAATAGTAAAGAATCATAATTTCTATTTAAATTATTTTATTTATACAAATATATATCAGAAGTGGTGATATTTTTTATCAAGGTTGTTACTTATAATTAAGATTTTAATTAATAGTATAACAATGATTTTAATTAATTTATATTGTTTTATATTTTTTTTTACAATTTAAATTGAAATGTATACATATTTTGTACCTATATATTTTTCATATTGCTTGTTTATATTGCTGTTTTAGTGTTTAGCAGCTGGTGTTATACAATTATATTTAACTGATGCTCCTTTACATAAAGATTGGATTAAAAAAAATACAGGTATTATTACCCTGATAAGAGATAATCCAAGACGTAGTTTCTTTTTGCGATTATATTGCTTGCAAAAGAAGATAATGTTATGGGAACATGAAATTTATAATTCAATGGATTATAAAGCGCCAATGTCATATTTTCATACATTTGAAGCAGAGGATTGCATGGCTGCATTTAATTTTGCAAGTGAAACCGAAGCTATTACATTAAGGTACATTAATATGAATAAGATAGAACAAAGATTTTACTACAAGTAAATCAGATTAATTGAAATATATGGACAAGGAATGATAAAGAATGATTTATAGAAATATTATAAAAATATTTTATCTTTATCTTTTTATCTTATAGAAATATACTTCTTGGAAAGTTAAATGCTAAACGTCAGAGAAGGCAAGAGAGGAAAGCAAAAGAAATGCAAGGTAGTAGTACTTTGCCTTGGAAGAATCAAAGTAGCATATCACCCTTTACTGTCACATCAGGTTCATCGGGTAATTTGTCGAATGGTGTGCCTGCTGCCACAGTTGGTGTTAATAGAAGCGCTTCTAGCAGTTCAATGTACAAAACTAAAAAGAAAAAAAGTGAACTAGATCTTAAGCGCAAGTTAACTAAGGATGATATCAGTCTCCCTTCTAACTTCAGGTATAAATTTAAATTTTATTTTGTATCATGCGTCTATTATTTAAATATAACAAATATATATTTTTATGTCTCGTCAGACATGTGGCACACTTAGGTTGGGATGTAAATAGTAAAGGTCTGGAATTAGATTCTGTAGATTCAGAATTACAACAATTTTTTAATAACGCTGGTGTTTCGGAATATGAACTCCAAGATAAAGGCACTCGGAAGTTTATTTATGATTTTATTGAAAGGAATGGAGGTATGAGCGCAGTGCAAGAAGATATTCGACCATTAGCCAATACAAAAAATAGTAATCAGCCTCCTGTTCTGCCGCAGAGGCAGGAATATCCTCCACCTGTTCCAGCACGAACAATACCTGTAAGTTTCATTATATTGATCACATTAATTAATAACTTCAGTAATTTTCAATATTTTTATTCTTTACTATATGAATTTGTAAAAAAATTATGATTTTCTATAAAGTTTATGAGTTGTCCTATCTTGGAATAAACTGTGGGTAACTTACCACACAGTTATCACTGGTAATTGTAATGAATAAATGTCTGTGTCTGCACAGGCATACAATGGATGTGTATTCATAATTAAATCTTGCTTCAAAACTCTCTCAGTAATGTGTTAAGATGCTAATATTGTTATATAAATGGTTGATGATATCTTAAAATAGCATCTCAGGTGATTTTAAATATAAAAATTGTAAATATCAGCCATAGACATTGAGCCATTAGATAAAGTATTATACAGTTTATCCATAGATGGAACAACTAGTTGATAATAAAATAATATTGTTAAATATTATTGAGAAATTTATTAAAATAAATATTTTGAAATATAACGTTTTCCACTGGGCAGAATTGAGGCGCATCTACTGCGTTTGGTACTGAAACTGACATCGGAGTTCTATTAGAGCCTGAATTTTTGTAATTATTATTAGTGCATTATGTGCACACCAGTTCAATCAATGAAAAATGTTATTACATGTATTTTTTTGTGCGTAAAACTTTTTAAATAAGATTTTTTAAAGTTGATGAGGAAAATAACGCACATATTTTATAGAGATTGTAAATATAAATATTTTTAATTTAGATTAACATTTTATTTTTAAATTATAAAATTTATATTTACAGAAGAATGGGGTCAGACCTATTTGCAGTTTTTGCTCTCTGTAGAGCGCAAATAAAGTCCGATTGTAAAACTAAAAGTGCTATTAGAATGATAATTTAATTTCTTTTATTTTTACTTTAGACTATTTTAACGTATTTCTGACTTGTGTTGAACTATAATAGAAAATGTAAAAACGCTTTCTAATTCGATTTAAAACTATTGGTTCCAAATTGGACTTTTCTATTTTTACCAACCTTTAGATGGAATTTTAAAAGATTTTAATGTATTTTTTTTAGGATTGAGTAAAAACAAGCAATTAGACAGTAAGAAATAAAAATTTTATTAAAAAAAAAAGTTAGTGACAGTTTATATAATTAGACATTTCCTGGTCATGTTATGATATCGTTATTATAGAATTAGAGTTGAAAGTCGAAATCAATAAAATTTAATTATTCCGAGTCTGATGACTTATAATACTTTACTAATGTAACATTTCTAGTATTAGATTTGGTCGATTGATTATCAGTTCTACGATTAGGTTGCAATTCCGATGTAAAGTCTAATTTCGACACGAGTCTTTTCGAAATTTGAAACAAATTTTACAATAAACTGCAAAAATGATCACAAAACACTTGATATTTTTGAATTCTACATTATTTAATTAGTTTAAATTAATTATCTTTCAAAATTTTAACAATTTTTAAATAATGATTTACAAGGATTTTCTCTTTTTAAATAATTTTTGCATGCTGGCTGAAAATATTTGTGTTTATTCTATGAATGTTATAACAGAGAACTGTCAAACTGCTATTATACGTTTGATGTCTTATAAGGACTTTACATTATCGCACAAAAATCTATTTAACCGTATTTATTTAAATTAAAAAAGTCTTGTTTGGAACACGGTCCGATTTGGCTTACTCTCCCCTATATATATAATACTTTCGACTCTAGCATCGGAATCAAAACCATCTTAATTTTATCTTAATATTTTATCTTAATATTTTTTTTTGAGACTCGAAAAATCAAACTTTTTTTTGAACAAGTACCATTTATTTATTGAATAAAATAAAAAGTTCTAGTTTAGGCGAAAGCCATAAGTGATCTGATTAAAATGGCATTCCAGATTTTAATTTTAGTTGACTGGGAAATCTAAAAGCATGGTTACAGAAGAACCATGCAGAATGACTAAATTTGTAATAAATTATTATTCATATCATTTACTTGAAAATAGGAAATTAATTTTCAAACAAATAAAGGAAAAGTATTTTTTAAAAATATTTACATACAAAAAATATTTTTTTTTAATTCAAAAATTAGCATGATAAGTAAAACTCTCGTAAGTTTATTATTCAGTGTATTTATTCAAATTTTATAAAAGAATTCACAAATTTTCCAGGAGTGTTATTTAAAATTCCTGGTATGATTAGACGCGCTGATTTTTGAATTAAAAAAAAAATATTTTTTGTGAGTATGTAAATATTTTTCAAAAGTACTTTTCCTTTATTTGTTTGAAGATTAATTTCCTATTTTTTAAGTAAATGATATGGATAATAATTTATTACAAATATAGTCATTTGACTTTTGCATGGTTCTTCTGTAACCATGCTTCTAGATTTCTCAGTGAATTAAAATTAAAATCTGAAATGCCATTTTAATTAGATCACTTATGGCTCTCGTCTGAACTAGAATTTTTTATTTTATTCAATAAATAAATGGCGCTTGTTCAAAAAAAAGTTTGATTTTTCGAGTCTCAAAAAAAATATTAAGATAAAAAAATATAAATTAAGATAAAATTAAGATGGTTTTGATTCCGATGCTAGAGTCGCAAGTATTCTGATTAAAATGACATTTGAGTTTTTAATCTTAATCTACTAGAAGATCCGGACAAATAATCACTGTTAAACTGCGTAGAGGTTAAATGTATCTACTGTTATTAAATTATTACTTTTTTTATTTTTTATTAAAAAAGGAAATCAATCTTCAAACCATAATAATTAAAGAACAAAAAATTATTTCGCAAAATATTCACTTAATAATGATCTAAAAACTTCAAAAATTAGTGCGAAGTAGAAACTTTTTTTTAAATATCAATATTGTACATAATCTTATATAATATTAATAATTTTATATAAGCCTTAAACACAGCATTAAAATCCTAAATTTTCTATCTCTTGCCGTGTAAAGACTGTAAGGAATGAAAAAGAAGGTTTGGCTAGGTGGAAAAAAAATTTAATGTCTACTCTATCAATTGCGATGGTTGACCAACTTTATTGCAAAAAACCAAAGTTTTTTTAGGAGGGTTTCCCAGATGCTGTGTTTAAGGGTAAAAATAATATTTAATAATATATAACAATAAAAATATCATATTGTGTTTTAGCATCAAACACGCACTGCTCCACCTTTACCTCCAAATCGTTTTAATACATCTGCATTACCAAGTGTGGCATCCAGCCTACCTCCGAGTGCATCTTTAAATACTTCGCCGAATGTTGTGTCAAGTTCACACAGAACTTTACCATCAAGACCACCTCCACCAACTATAACATCGGCACCAGCTCTTCCTCCACCTCCGCCTCCACCTCCATTACCAGCTCTTTCGAAGATTAGTATGAATATTCCCACACCACCGCCTCCACCACCTTTACCAGACTTAAGTAGTACCAACAACACAACAATGAATACAAACGTTACTAATAACAATAATGAGGAATTGATCACTGATCTTAGACCAATGCTCATGGAATCTATTAGAAGCGGTACAACTTTAAAGGTATGTATGAGCAAAAGTAATTCATTTGGCTTATCCATATTTTTTACTGAATTAATTTGTTTCAAGACCAAAATTCTATCAATTTTTTTCTCTAGAATTTTTTTTATACTAAAATTATATAAACATTATTAATTAGAAAATGTTGGAAATTGTTGGAATTTTTATATTTTTTGAGCAATTCTTGGAGAATTGCTGTAGAGTGTAATATGTTATAAGGGATCTCCTGTTTTAATTAATCCATTAAAATAACATCAAAATGGCTAGATTTACAAGAAATTATTGATATAAAAGTTGTATGGTTTGAAGGGAGATGAATAATGATAAAATATTCAATTTTTGAACAAATCTTTTTCGAAAAAATTTTTTGATTTACTTGAAAGTCATTTGTCTTTTTTAAAATAGAATTGTATTTTTATATAATATGATTTTCCTAGTTCCTTCTTTTAAATATAAAGAAATTAAAACAGTTATCAAAAAATCAATAGTTTGAGATATTTTCTACTTTATTTTGACATTTTAACATAGAATATAAAATATTTCGCGAATTATTAATTTTTTAGTAAGTTGGTTTTATGTTGCTTTTGTGGATTAATTAAAATGAGATACTTTTTATGTGAAATATGCAATAGTATGCACATGATAGTATGTATTCTCAATAAAATTACCAAGACATTCGAGAATTTAAGATTATAATATTTAGAAAAAACTAATGAGAGTCAAGTGCGGTTATTGATCCACGGTTACAATTTTGTTTAAAAATTATAAACTTTATTAAACTATCAAATTAGAATAAGAACGTTTTGACTCATTTTGAAGTCATCTTCAGCGTAATAATATTGCCAAAAAACATATCAGTGTTCATTTATTCTTGGTTCATGACTGTTGAGTCATTAACAGGTTATCAAGTCCGAAATGACCGCAGAACGATAATCGAAGCTTTGGATCCTAATGATAATTTGTACATTCTGAGTACTTTATTAAGTAATAAAGTAATAAAACAAAAATTCGCAATGAGACTCGATTATTGTGCCAAATCTGATATGCTTCTCAAGGATGACTCTAAAGTGAATCAAAATGTTAGTATTCTAGTTTGATTTATGTTTAATAAAGTTTGTAATTTTTCAAAAAAATTGTAACCGTACATCAATAACCACTTGATTCTCATTAGCTTTTTTTTAAGTATATTTTATCAAAAATTAAATATTATATAGCCGTAAACAGTTATCGTATTTTTAATTTTACATTGAACACAAAATTAAAATTACGAAAGTAGAAGCTTTACTTTCGATGTTTTTTAAAATTGTAAGGTGTCCTATGAAAGCCAAGTTCATAAAATCAAGTTTCCAGGAAACAAAAAACTCATTTTTAATTGTTTATTTAATTAATATAGCACTTTTTTAGATATAATAGGTATCAAAATAGAGCCGGTTTTGATGAATATTTTAAGAATTTAAAGAAAAAAGAAATAATAATCTTTGAATTTGTTTGATTCTTGCAGAAATTTGATATTTTCTACCAACTTATCCTATATTTTACATTTATATTTTTTGTTAACAATAATGATAAACATAAAGAAGGAAATATTTTAAATATAAAGCGATAATTGTTCACTTTTTAGTTATAAAATTTTACAAATTGCTCTTAACAAATCATTCTTTTATATTTCTCTCTATATAAATATTATAATATTACATTTTTCTCTTGATTTTGATGAAAGGAGTATTTTCCTTTGAATTGTTGTTGCTTGTAAACGAATTGTCTTTGTTGTTAAGGCATATTTTTGGTCGGTCCCATTTTGACTTCTATTCATTTCTGAAACATTTTCAAGATTGCAATGGTAATATCTTGTAGGATCTTTCACGAATATGTGTATTGAACTAACGTATAGATCCCGTCTCATACAGCTCATTTACACGCATCTCTGACTCGCAATACTCTCGGAAACTCGCGTGTAGCACTCTCAGAAACTCGCAATATTAAAAATTTACAAAAGCCTTATCGTTCGAATTCGCTGCCGCACGCATTGCGCTTTCTGGCCGACAAAAACGCTTCGCGGACCTGACTCACGCATCCCTGTAGGTGTTTCCTCAATTCAAGCCGAAATGCACACACGCTATATACTATATGTCCCACAATATGTTATTCAATGTTCAGTGAATTAACTTAATAGAACCGTATTTTGCTTTTTTTCTCATGATTTGAAATCGAATATGCAAATTGAAATAACTAACAAGGAGAACCTGTCAGCAGTATAACATCGACTTTGATAAAATTTTACGGGTGTGTAGTATTCACTCAAACATTTACTACAGTAAAACCGTAAGTTGCGATATTTAGGCATTGTCGAGAAAATGACGATTAAATGTTTCCAGGACCTATCGTACTGTTACAAAAAAAATCTTGTTACTCTTGTTCATTTGCACTAGCGCTCATTGACGAAATTTCCATGTTGTCAATAAATGAGCACAAATATCTTTTGCGACATATACGTTCATGGGAATACATCTAACTCTAAAGACTGTGTCGAGACTGTGTTGTTATTATCAATTTTTCTGTTAGACAAGGAGTTTTTTAAGCTAACAATAAAGTCTAGACAAAAAAATAATAACAAAACTGTTTTACTCGGAGATCATTGTAGATATAACGATTTATAAAAACACTTATTTTTACATAATATGAAAAAATGTTTTATACAAAATTTTTTTTATAGCTTTTTATAATGTATCTGTATAACTCTGTATATTCACTTTCTTGAAAAAATTAAATTTTTAAACAATTCATTATTTTCGAGGGTGTGTTTCAATCCGTAAATCGCGAATAGATAAAAATATTTTTTAATGTTCTACAACATATTCAAAGCTCAATATTGGTGAAGGACAGTTTTGATCGTTTTTTTGTTAGTAATGAATAATAATTTTTACAATCTCCAGCTACTGTGCGCCGCATATTTGTCGGTCTTAAAATACAATCATTGCATGAAATCAGAATACGTATTATCATAAATTAAATTGTCAAGCAATTTAATAATATTGATGCTGAAAAGCCTCTATAAGATTCTCTCTTCCCGGACAAACTTTAAAATATTTTGAAAAAATAACATCTTAATCAAGATTTAAACGCAAACCTCCCTACATTCTGTGTGAACATCTTAGCAATTTGACTACCAAGCCATGTGATGATATTCGTTATAATAACCAATATATAGTATGTTAGATGAATGTCTTTTTTTCAAGCCTGATGAATATGCGCACTTCACATAGGCAGGAGATTGTAAAAATTATTATTTAGCGCTAAGATCCGCTACAACCAACGTAGGCTTTTTCACCTTTATAGAAAAAAAGAAATCGATTCTTTTAATCTTTCAAAGGAGAATATTTTTCTTAGATGTTGAGAATATAATAAAAGAGAAATTTAAAAATCTTTGGTCTTGCGTTTGATATTTGTTTTTAACATTTTTAAGGAAATTTTATATTTGTAGTATCTACTCTTATATTTACTATTTTCTGTTTAATTCTTGTCAAAACAAAATTGTCACGATATGATGCTACTGAAATTTTTGATGTCAACAACTAGAAAAAATGGACTTATTTTGATTTTGTAGGAAGCTCTTAAATTGTATTTTTAATTATATTTTTATTTGATATTTTTTTTATTTTAATTAATTTGTTCCATGTTTACTTAAATCATATATGTAATATCATTTTGTATTATCTACATTTAACTATTAAAATTTATAATTAGTACATATTATGTTACTAATTTTATATCTTAATTCTCTGTAATGAATGTTGATATCATAATACATTAAAAAAATCGATTTTTTTAATAGAAAAATTAGAGTTTTATTTCTATACTTTTAGAGCCAGTTTCACAACCTCCGGTTAACTTAACTGACCGGTTAAGTGTCAACTGTGATTGGTTATTTCAGGTCAATTCTACTTACAATTAGTGATAAATGCGATTGGTTAATTCCAATAGAAACATTAGCCGATTAAGTTGACCGAAAGTTGTGGAACTAGCTTTTAGTATTTTATAAATTGCTCTCTAAAGATTAAAGAAAAAATATATTTTTAACAATATAAAATTTACATGAATTTAATTAATGACATATTAATTTCAAAATATTGAATGTTAAATTGAGAATAAAATATAGAATAAGAAATGGTTGTATGCGTCGGTTGAGGAAGATCAAGTTAGATTGAAACATATCCCAAGATTATTTGTTAACATTGATTCAAAATTAAACTTACAATTGTAATATTGCTCCGTAATTTGGCCTTTATTTTATATCAATTTGTTGTTTACATAAACGAGTTTATCTGTTTGTTAATATAAAGAAACTAGAATTATGCTGTTGTTTACTTTCATTGTTTTAACTCATTAAAGATAAAAGAGCAAAGTGTCAACGTTCTTTTTTAAATATTTTTAATTTTATAAATAGATTTAAAGGATGTATAGTAGAGTTGCGATGAATATTTGGCAACTATTCAATATTCTGTAATTCGGCAATGTTTTTAAAAAAATAATTACAATAATAATTTTAAAAGTAAAAATAGGAGGTAGAGATGCAATAAATAGTAACGTTTGATAAGGCTTCTGACTCCTCAGCTAAGAATTCCGTGTTGACGGTAGCGACATTCCGTCGCGAAAAAAATTAGAACTAATAGACGTGAAACGTGACAGATTGACGATGAGATGTTGTCGTGTATGTCATTTTGTTATTATGTGTTTCATTGTGAAAATATGACTTGTATTTACTAAATTCGAAATAATGGACCGCGAGTAAAGTTTCTTTGAATTTTATACATAAAAGTACATTTTTTACTCCTTTCAATAGCTATCCGTTTTCCTGTCTAAATAGGCGTTACTTTACGTGCTTTTTACGACTATTTACTGACTGCTAGACGAAAAAAGGGTAGTCATGACCGATATTTAGAAGTGTTTTAAAGCCATCTGATTAGTCTGTTTTATCCAAATTGGCTTTATTTAGAAATGGCATGTCGGATAAAATTACGTGTCATTTCACACAATTTCTCGCTTCTGAACGTCACGACTTCAATATGGCCACGGCGAGTACTCAGGAGCCTTAACGAATACCGATTATTCGGCAATTATGAACCGAATAGCTGAATACTTAACAAATATTTGACACAGATAAAAACATATGAATTTTGAAGAATATCAAGAAAAAAAGACTATTGAAAAAAAGTAAAAGAATATTGAATAATTGCCAAATATTCGACAATTCGAATATTCGTCGCAACTCTAATATATAGGAGTATGTTTGGTAACAGAGAAAAAGTTTTAAGTATGATTTTAGTTCATAAAATAAGTTGGAAATCAATAATAATAAAATTGTAATTAAGGCTTTCTTTAAATGTATATATTTAAATACTTATGTAAATGTGAATATTGAATCGAATATTAAGCGTGATTAAAACGAATATTAGAGCCGAGAATATCACGGCCTTGGTTCTAATATTAATTATTTCAGTTTAAGAGTTGTGTTTGAAAGTCAAGGTGCATAGTTCGAAAGAATTAGAAATTGTAAAATCATACAAGAATTATTTAGCACCAAGATCTTGCTATGACCGTCTACGGGGTTTTTTAAATTTTAATTGTTTTATAATTCTGAATATTTTAATACTTATGTAAAAAGTACCTATGAATGTTATAAAAAGCATATGGATATTTAAACATAAATACAAAACGAAGCTTTAATCGCAATTTTTAATTTTTATCTTATTTTATTATCTAGAATCATCCCTTAAATTTTATGTACCTATTGTATATATTTATGTAATATTACATAATTTGGTCAATGTTTTACTTTGACCAAATTATATATTTAATTCTTTATTATTTAATTATATATTCTCTTAGAAAGTTATATATTATTTTTTTTTAGAAAGTTGATAAGGCAGAAATAAAACCAGCATTAGTTGAAGATTCAAGGGGAGAGTTACTACGACAGATACGTGAGGGAATTGAATTGAAACCTGTTCGAAACGAAGCAAAACCGAATATAGTACCTGCACCTCGTGGTGGCTTGGCCGACGCATTATCTAGAGCTTTGGCCGAACGATCTCGTGCAATTCATAGTGAAAGCGAAGAAACTACTAGTGATACCTCCGATGACGACGAATGGGATGATTAATTTGGGTTAGTTTAACTAATAAGTGATATTATATATTTTAATAATATGTAAGTCTGCTGTACCTTTGTATTTATTTTTCATATTAACACACTTTTTTCAGATAAATTAATTAAAAGACTATTGCAACATACTACTGTGATAAATGCATTATTGATAAAAACATTAACAAAATTATGTAAATATTGTAATGTAAATGATTCATTTTTTTTTTTTATATCCAAAGAAGAGTATATATAAATGAGATATAATTAGACAGAAATTTAAAAAACAGTCGTCTAGACAAAATTAAAAATAAAGCCATGTACACCTATCAAAGGATAGGGCAGGTAAAGGCAGATTACAGCCATTCTAATATTTTACAAGAAAAAAGTTATAATATGTTTGGTATCAGTGTTAAAACATGGTGTTTACTATCAGGAAAAATAGGAAAAAAACTGGAATTTTCATAAATCAGGATTGTTAGCGGAAATTTATGGAAAACTGAGAAAACCTGGAAAAGTAATGGAATTTTAAAATGTGTTTGGAAATCCTTGAAAACTTGGAAGTCATGGAAAATATTTATTTACTTAGTGGTTTTGTCGACTTGAAATCAATAATAAAATTTTAAATTTATTGCTTATAATTTATTGTCATGTAAAACAAAAATACAAGCACAATACAAGAACAAGTAACGAAGACACCTACTATCAGTAGAATTAGTACATCATAAAAGATAATGTCAGCACAACAGAAATATTATGATGTCTTAAAACCTGGCATAGAATTTCTTTTCTGATTTGCTAACAAGTAGCGAATCTTATTGATGCTTAGGAAAATTTTTGGAATATTACTTTTTAATTTTTATTTTATATCTTTCTGATAAAATTATTTTTTTTATAATTTTTTTTTAATAATGCAAAATATTGACAATCGATTTGCAATAAATATTTATATGCATTTTAACTAAAAATGCAATATTAATCTTTTAGTACATACTAATATACTTTATTCAATTTATACATGAATTTCATCTAAACTGTGTATAATATACATGTATAACTCGTAGTGATAATTCTTTATTCTAAATTAGCATTACGTTTTATCATTTGTTCAATCCTGTACTTTCGGTAAACTTACAAATAAATCATTATGTATCATTTATTTCACATTACTTCTTTTTGGTACTTTTTCAAATTTAATGTTTAAAACTTAAATGGCTTTTCTTTATGATTAAATACATAAAAATGTTCGTATAATAAAATAATATTTTAAAACTGCATTAAGAAATTCTCTAATTTCGGAATTTTAAATAAAATTCCAGGAAAATCAGAGATTTCCATCAGATATTTCTATCAGTGAATACTTTTATAAAATTTAAGTAAACATTCTGTTAATATGTAAATATTTTATAATTAATAGAGTTTGTAATAGTACTTTGAACAAAAATTGCTTTGTGTGAAGTATTATGTTATAACCTTTAAATTTATATAAAATTTTTTCAAAACTTTATAAAAAGAATTGTAATATTTTAAATAGTATAATACGTTGGTGTATTGAATAGTTTTTAACTAATAAAATACGAATGTTTGGAGTAAAATAAAATTTATTTTTCAATATATATTTTTTTAAATTGATGCATTTATTTCAATATTCTAAATCTTTCATTCTTTCAATAAAAAAACTTTTGTTCAAACTAGAAAAAAGTAGTTTACAGCACTTTGTATTAGGTGCACAAAAAAGTTCTGAGCTTTAGATTTCATACAATCAAAACAACCATTAAAATTTTATTTATCTTCCCGCCCTTTTGCGGTTATAAAGCGTTAACATTTGGCTTTTTAAAATGCCATAAAGTTTGACGTTTGATGCGCACAACTTTAAAAATCAGTATTATTTACGATGGCAATAACAAAAGAACGTATTTGATTTTTTATCCACTTTGCGTTTCATCTGAAGAAATATGCTGTTGAAGCCACTGAAATGATTTATGCTGCATATGGAGAAAACGCTGTAAGTCATGCTACGTGTAAAAGATGGTATCAAAAATTTCGTCAAGGAGATTTCAGTTTTGAAGATAAAATGCGTGCTGGACGCCCTCAAAAAATTAAAACGGATGAATTGCAAGCATTGTTGGATATAAACTTTGCACAAACTGAAAAAGAGCTTACAGAACAGCTTGGCGTTACGCGGCAAACCATTTCCGTACGTTTACATGCAATGAAAAAAGTTCAGAAGGAAGGGAGACGGGTTCCGCATAAACTGTCCGAAGATAACAGAAATCGACGGTGTGACACTGCACTCACTTTGCTTTCAAAGTTCCAAAAAAAAGATTTTCTGCACAAAATCGTTACAGGCGATGGAAAGTGGATTCTTTATGATAACTCTAAGCGTAGAAAATCATGAGTTGACCCTGGTCAACTTTCGACATTGATGCCAAAACCTAATATCCACGCCAAGAAGGTTTTGTTATGTATTTGGTGGGATTGGAAAGGTGTGTTGTATTACGAGTTGTTACAACTGGGTGAAACAATCACGCAATCGGCAAACCGCTACCAACAACAATTGACCAATTTGAGCGATGTATTAGAAGAAAAAAAGCTGTTTACTGGTCAAGGAAGTCGTAAAGTGATCCTACTTCATGACAATACCCGATCACATGTTGTGAAAGCGTCTCGGTACCATATGTTTGAGTTAGGCTGGGAATTTTTTCCGCATGCGGCGTATAGCAGAGACATGGCGCCTTCTGATTACCACCGATTCCTGTCGATGCAGCATTACTTGGCTGATACACATTTTGTAGAAATTGAAGAAAAAAAAAAAAAATGCATTGATGAGTTTACCGCTTCAATCCGGTGAAGTTCTATTGTCAAGGAATTGGCAATCTACCTGAAAGATGGTACAAGGTCATTGATGCAAACGGGAAATATTTTGCTGATTATTTTTTTGTTAAAAGCTTAGAACTTTTTTGCGCACCTAATACTTTAGAATTTGATGAAAAACTTTTCCCTTTGAGCTATTTTTTCGAGAACGCTTAAGACACATTTTTGAATTGTCCAATCAAATCTAGTTTTGATCAAGCATCAGTAAACGCAGTATTTATCGCAATTTTCTCACGTCCAACTTTCTCATTCTTGAAGATTTAGAAAAACGTTAAAAAAACGGAGTAAATCCATTGAATGCAAAAGGAGATTATGTTGAAAAATAAATTTTATTTTGCCCTGAAAATTTGTGTTTTATTGGTCAAGTTAAAACACTTCAATTTACTTTAATATTTATCTTAAAATAAGTACATAATTTGATGAATAATAAATAACTTTATTAAAAATATAAATAATGATATTCGTAAACAAATAATTAGTCAAATTTTCGCACATATTAATCCCTACATTAGATCCTATACATATTATTAATCTGTCATAAACATGCTTTACAATAATAACTAAAAAAGTTTTATTTAAGAAATTACTAATTTTGAAATTGCTTTAAAAAACGAATAATTTACTTATATCACCTATATCATTGTATAAATCTTACAAAATACAGTAACTTTTGTCTGAAAATGTTTGTTATATATTTCTATTAATTACTTATGTTTTACATTTAAATAGCACATAGAATACATATAATAGATGTAATATTATATAATGGTAGGAATATTAAGAACTATTAAAATATTATTTAAATATTTAATACAAGATATATACTAAAAACCAAAATGCAAAATGTTGATAACTAATTACCCACACAGCACGGAATGTCATCAGAATATTGCAAAAATATTTCAAATGTTTTTTACAGAATATCTCATTTGAAATATTTCTGTAAACTTGTAAAGATATTAAAAATAGGATATTTCATTTAAAATATTCTATAGACATTCAATTTAAAATATTACATTCGCAATATTCTTTTAATATTCTAGAGATGTTTTGCTTTAAATCTTTCCGTACGTTTCATATAAAATAGTCTGGCGACATTCTATTTGAAATGTTTCAGAATGTTGTGAATTAAATATTTTAGAGACATTCTATTTTAAATATTACATTTGCAATATTCTCTTAATATTCTGGAGACGTTTCGTTTCAAATCTTTCTGAATGTTTCATGCGCCACCGCTAGGCGGCCATGCCGCGGAGGATTTTCTCGTGAGTCGAATATGACCATAGGCGTTATATCTAGGCGCCACCGCGACCGACTCACAAGCTCATACTTCAGTGAATCTTAATTAGGAGCTGCTTGTTGTAACCATAGACATAGGATCTATAGACCGAGCATTCGAGGAGTGGGGGTAAAGTTCTCGCGTGAAAAACTAGAAAGAGATAGCCTGCTTTGGACCACTATTTTGTCTTTGTCTAATGACGCGCGTGGGGGTACAGTAAAGGTAACGAAATTCTCGGTAAGATTAGGGAAAAAGAAAAGGGAAATGTAAGTGAATGTGAAAAAAGAATGAAGGGGAATTGAAAAGCATTTTCAAGAAATGCGTATCTAATGCAACCAATTGCTGATTAGGGTTTCTCTTGTATGTACTCTCTAACAGAAATGCTAAACAAATTTACGATTGGTTTTTGTAATTTACGCGTCTCGAAAAGTACGCCTCATGTGGAACTGATAAGGGCCTCGCACATAAAATGCATAACATAACATAAGCACAACATAAGACCGATGGGCCAATGAGCATTCAGCATAAAGTCGCTATATTGATTTACATAACATTTTCATTGGTCCGTCGGTTTTATGTTGTGCTTATGTTATGTTATGCATTTCATGTGTGAGGCCCTATACTCTGCACACTAGTATGTGTGAATCATCTATGTGCAAATCTAACCTGTGCGGGCATACATTCCTGTTACTTGTAATTTTTAAAAATTTTTATATTTAAAATGAAATAAATATATATTAGGCATTTAAGAAAAAAAGCATTTTACATGCAAGAAATTCAAGCAACACGGACATATCTATTAATGTACAACTATAATCTTCAAATTTTGTATCGACATATCGCAAGAAGGTTGGATATTACAGAATGTTATTACAGAATAGCTATTATAAATAATAAATTTGATATAAAACTGTTCCTTAATTTACCCTGATTTCATTATTCATCTTTCAATTTTGTTCTGCTTATTTAAGTAATACATGTGTTACCAATACATGTATTACTACATATACACAGCGTTTCTTATGCAGGAAATTGGATTCGACGTAACGATAATAACGTAAAAAGCGTAAAGTAACTAGGAGGAAGCTGATGTTCCAGTAAAATAATATCATTGGTCGGCGCAAGTTACGCTTACGCAAGTTACGCCCCATGTGACGGCACCCTTAAGAAATAAGAATCTGAATTCTCGACTGTGATTGGTTAATTCTTACAGTACGTCTTATGGTTACAGTTATGAAAGGTGTGTGTTATAGCCTTTACGGCCTGCATAAACCAACCTTTATTCGACTAAAGTTTTGGAACGCAGCGTAGGAGGGACAAGTACCAACTACCAAAATTGACTAGAACTAGAACTGCACTTTGTATTTCTAGTTTTTTTTCCGAAACGATGAATTACGAGAGAAGTGTCAAAAAGTTATTAATTAGTATTTAAATCACTGTTATTTAAATATTATTAAATATGACATTTATGTTACGAGCGTATGCATTTGGTCAAAAAAGACTTCTCTTGAAAGATTTTAATGATTTGAAATTCGGTTTAACTTGTATTACACGTAGCGATTACAATTTTGAGGTTAGAATTTTCAGATTTAAACAATTATTAAAATAAATCACAATGATTGGATGTTTTTATTAAAGAAATTTATGTTTTGTAGAGATATTCTTCAGCACAGAATGTAAAGTTTCTTCGCAATGTGAATTCTGTCTTTCAAAAAAATGTAGAAAGAACTGAAATTTATTATGGACCTTTAACAAGACAAATTAAGATTCTCAAACTTTTTTCATTATTAACCTCCTGTGGTGGTTTAATGATTCAACCGGTTGTTTACTCGAAAGCTGTGGAAAATGATAATATAGGAGTTGTTTTAGGAATATTTGCATGTATCGGATTTTTCGCTTTAACCACTCCTTTATTAATACATATGATAACCAAAAAGTATGTAACACATCTATATTATGATGCAAAAGAAGATATGTACATTGCAAACACTTATAGTTTGTTTGCGCGAACAAAAGAGGTATTTAAATTTTATGTATATAGTCTTGGTCAAGAATATTAGGGACCTTCTATTTTTTAAAATATTTTTAACTGGAGGATTAAAACTGAAATTAAAATGTTACTTATTCTTTGTTTCAAGAACTCTTTAAATTATGGTGTAATGCCAATAATTAGTATGAAATAATACAGCTAAAAGAATTTCTGATAAAAAAAAATAGATGCTTAATATATTTGTTCAAAACTATGTGTGTGTGTGTGTGTGTGTGTGCGTGTGCGTGTGCATATATATATCTTTTATATAATTGTATCTTATAGTATTCCAAAGTAATAATGATTTATGTTTTCCAGCTCACATTTACACCAAAGGATGTAGTAGTACCAGATGTAACTGGAATGTTTACAAATTGTGTTATAAAGAATATCCCTTTATTTTTAGAACAAAGCTTTTTCTATGACTCTAGTCATTATATTCGTATAATGGGATATGATAAACCAGTAGACTTTAAATTAAATAATAATCCTAATCAAACAGTCACAACAGATTGTAAAAAGGATAAAAAATAAAAAATAATTACAAGATTATATCAAGACAACTTTATTTATTTTTTAAACCATTTTTCTTATATAAAATATTTTTTATATGTATCCTTATAATTAGAGAAAGGTGGGGCACGATAGGGTAATGAGGTAAGACAGGATATTCCCTGTATCGCGTGATTTAAATGCTGGAATTGCAATCGAGCATATGCGTAAGATGCGACCTCTCGGTCATTGAAAATTACCCATGAGCTAGCAAAGTAAGCAGTTGCATTATTAAGTTAGATCATAATTTATATTTTTTTGCAATTTTTTTATGACTCATTTTTTCACTTGAGATAGTATTTAATTACAGTTTCCCTTATAAATGCATGAGTTTCTGGGACACAATTTACTAAACTATAAGGTAAGAATGTTGTTTTTTACTTTTGTAAACAATCTTTAAAAAATTATTGATATTTCGATTAGACGAGAAGGGATAAAAGAAAGAGTATTAGAGTAACTGTGGGTAGTGGGATTACACATCCTGTCTGATTATTGATTGCAGTCGTTCACATTATAATTTTTCTCATTAGATCGCGAGTTTAATCCCAGATATCTCATATAAGTATTGTATATTTTAACTTTAGACAAAGTATATGCCAGTAACATACGAAAACGGAATTGTTTGAATGTGTTTTGTCCAGGAAATTTGTATATAAGATTACTCATAAAAAAAGTTACACACAATGGAGAGTCCCACAGACTCCAATAAAACTTTGCCGCCGTACCGTTTGAATTCTAGTTGATCAACCATATCAATCGAAAAAGATTTCAAACTCCAAATCTTTCTTATCTCATTTAGTCTTTACACAGCAAACGTCCGAAATTTTATAGGAGATCTCCATGATCCTCTAATGTGCTTACGGGTTAAAGTAATAAAAAAAAATAACGTAATTATTTATATTATTAAATACAGCTCCGATGACCTTGACCTTGACATATATCATATTATAGAGGTGAGGTACTGAACAACTTTTCCTTGTACATTGGCCTAGTTTACACCAAGCACTTGATACGCGTACTAATTAGTAATTTTTATTAAACTATCTTAATTTCGGCAATGAATTTAAAGAATAGTATACTAAGCTGGTACAATATGAATCGAGATAATTAAATATATGTATCATATATACACGCATCGTCGAAAGTAAGATAATTTAATAGAAAATTACGAGTTAGTACGCGTATTAAGTGCTCGGTGTAAACTAGGCCTGTTAATTGAAGTTAATCGACGGTACGATCTAGGCAAAAAATAGAAAAGAATCTTGGTTTAGAGACCGTCATGAGAACCATTCTAGGTAGTGAGAAAGTGGGAAGCATTTTGCTAACACTGTTATGTTGACCAAGGAGTCAACTGAAAGCCTGGCAGCACGCCTCTGTTAGAAGAGTTCCTTCAGTCTGCAATATCCAGAGAAATGGATGGTCTTTGATAAGTCACTTGTAGCGTCTGTTTATGTTTGTGATTTCATGGACCGGGTTATATTCATTCATGTATATCCGGAAGTGATTCGTGATAAATTGTTCCATGGCCGCTTGTCCAGGATTGAGTAAGAAATGGGGATGATGTTAGTGGATAGGCGACTATATTGCACTCCTCGCGGCCGAACGAACTCCATATTCCTGGGGACTGATCCTCTCCCTGAGTTTTTGAAGATTTTCATGTCCAGAACAAAAAAATTATTGATTGTAAAAGTATCGTTGCTACTTCGTGATTTCAATTAAATGAAATATAAATTCACTTTTTATTTGTAATTTATATAAAAGTGGAATTAAAACAAATCCAAAATATAAATTTCTAAAGTTATGTCAATTTCATAAATGTTATTGATTATAATACTTAATAATTCCAACAATGGAATGATTTCTTAATGGCCTAGTTTATACCGAGCACTTGATATATGTACTAACTCGTAACTTTCTATTAATTTATCTTACTTTCGACGATGCATGTATACATGATACATATATTTAATTATCTCAATTCGTATTGTACCAACTTAATATATTATTTTTTTAATTTATTCCCAAAATTAAGATAATTTAATAGAAAATTACTAGTTAGTACGCGTATCAAGTGCTCGATGTAAATTAGGCCAATAAAATTTTTCCTTGATAAATTTTCTTTTTTATTTCTTTCTGTATAATATACAAATATTCAATACAATGAAATCTGCTTAAAAATGTAACATAATCCTCACATAAAGAACATAATCCTCCATGCGAGTATATTTTTTACCATAACAAAAATTATTCATTGTTTAAAATGTTTTTATAAAAAATAATAAATTGGTAATTTAATGTTATGAAAAATATGTAGAACAATATAAAGAACCAAGTACACAAAGTGTACTTAAAATTTTACATATAGCTTTTCAAAAAAATCGAAACGTGATAAGTAAACCATTTGTAAACTTATTAACATTGTAAAATTATAAATACTAAATACATATAAAATTGTTTTATCATGAATTTTATTCAAATAATGTACGTTTATAAATATCGATTTCAATAAAATAATTATATTTGTAAAGAATCATGGTTTTATCTAAAACCTAAAAAAACTGGTGCTTTAAAACTTTTGAGTAATAGTGTGTACACTAAGAACAAAATTTTCATAATGAATGGAAAGGTTATATATACGTAATTTGTATATCATTTAATAAACTCTATTTTTTCTATTTTCCAATTCATTCCTACAACGAAGTTAATTAGAGTTGATTCATTATAAAATGCAAAATTTCACTAAAAAGAATATGTATATTTCTTAATCATTTTTAAATACTGAAATAAATTAGACTACAAAATCGTATTTTAGTATTTTGTCTAATACATTCCATCATTATTTCTAACATATCAAGAAACTGACACAATTATACAAACTTCTACAACATTGCAAGTTAAATAGCTGTATTTTAGTTGAATAGTTGAATTACACTAAGAAATATTGTCGCAATAACCTAATTACCTTTTATTTTACAATACTGAGATAATATTCACTGTTATTTCTACTTTTGAAAGCATATAATAAAAGTCGCTTTACCAAGGATATAGCCATTATGAATCTGTCAATACTTTTGAACCTATGTCAATGAAAATTCAAGGCACATATGGATATATTTTTGTATTTTATTAGTATAAGTGAATTGATTTACTTTGATTTATCTCAACTATATAAAATAAAGAAAGTATTTTCTTTTCTAACGTTCTTTTTTAGTGCAATCTAATCTCGCTTATAAAGGGTCAAAAAGGGTTGACCAGAAAGATTATGGAGACATCTTTTGCAGAATTTCTGTTCATCTAAATTATGACTAAAATACTGAAAGAATCGCGCTATTACTGTAATATTCATAATCAGGAGAATCTCCTGTAATCCGCTACAAAATAATTTTTTTGGAAAAAAACAAAATAAAAATTTTAAAGATAATCTTATTTATTATAACATTTTAACAACCAAATTGCAAAATCTGGCTTTGTAGCGGATTTTACAGCTTCGTAAAACATAATAAAAAAAGCTTATAGCAAAATATTGCTTCTATGAGACAAAATAGTGATGTACAGATGTGTATCTTTGTATAGAGAGTAGATATGTATCTGCGAAATAAAATGCGAAACGAGATGTAAATAAATGAGTTAACTCGTTACTCCGGTCAATGCTTAAACAACTGCAAATATAAGATAAATATTTATATGTGTTTTTAATTATTGAGAGTTTTCACACTTGTTCACATTGCAAATATAAGGTTATTGCTAATAGCCTTATATAAAATCAATGAAACTTTTAATTTCAAATTTAACTTCAGAGTCTCTTTTCTTTTTACAGCTTGAAATTTTGATATGACAATTCCAAAATCTAATAATCAATACTTTTATTTTGGAAATTTTTTGACTGTTGCAATACAATGTATATTTGCAAAATTTCTTTGCAGTTTGTTGCGTCGTTGTGATATTCGCTTATGATATGAATTTGCAATGACATAATAATAGTGCGTATATTAATAGAGATCACAGTTTAAAGCCAGCATCTTCGTTATTTCGAAGACATGAGAAAAATAGTGTACCAACAAAAAAAAATATACGAGTATTTTACACTAAGCTGGTAACAAATCAAAATCGTCTGACACATGCACCATGGGAACGTGAACGTCTTCTATCTGAGGTGTCGTTTTGGATTCACAAAGTCCTACTTCCTTCAATTTCCATTCCCAATGCATTCGTTGAACAGCGTGCAAAGACTCTGCTTCATTATGATGTCTCAATAGCATACCTTCCTGAAATTAGTCATAGATATAAATTTATTATTAGAAATAAATTTACTATTAAAAAAAATAAATATAATGAAATAAAAAAAATGTTTAATACAAAGTTACAAGAATACAATCTATGTATATATAATGTAAACTATGTAAATTATTAAATGCACAAAAGTAATGCAGAGCTAACACTAGATGTTCGTGTGTAAAAAATATAATTTTATGCAAAGGAAGCACGTTTTCCGCGACATTCCGGGACAGTTGGTAACATGGCCGTAAATAGACAATCTTTGGCTGCATTCATAATGAAGGTTCAGGTGCATCCAGATATTTTATTCTTCTTGTTTATCAAACATTAAACAAGGAGAAAATGATACCTAGGTGCACCCGGACGTTTTTTTTAAACGCACCCTTTGGGGTGGGGGATATTGTCGTCCGTGGGCGGCAAAATCTTCCGTAAAGCGCGCATGCGCACTTTTGTCAAGAAACTGTGAACGTTTCGTGGCGCATGCGCTGAGTATAGGATCGAAATGCATGAGCAAAGATAGTACTGATCTCTCATAACCTATAACCTGGACAAGCAGTAGCAGGAAAACGCCACGCGTTTGTTTTGTCCGGAATGCCGCAAAAAACGTATTTCCTTTGCATAATGTACTATTATTATTCGATAAAAATTAACAATATAGATGTTTCGGTCTTAAGGTTTGGAATATCTTTAGTACAATTTGATATCCACTGAAGATTATTTTCAAAAATATTATAGAGACTACACAATAAATTTACACAGTTTAGCTCTTTGAAAGATAACTCATATGGGCTTTGTTTACACCGAATACTTGATACGCGTAATATTTAGTAACTTTCTATTCAATTATCTTAATTTTGTTAATAAATTTAATGAATAGTATATTATATTAAGCTGGTACAATATGAATCAAGATAATTAAATATAGATATCACGTATACATTTACATGTATTGTCGAAATTAAGACAATTTAATAGAAAGTTACTTGTTAGTATGCGTGTCAAGTGTTCGGTGTAAACTAGGTCATGGGCAACAAAATAAAGAACAAACCAGTTATTTACAAATGGCATATCAAACAAATGTATGTATTATTTCACGCTTCTAACGTCACGACTTCAATATGGTCGCGGCGAGTAGACAGGAACCTTAATTCTCTGAGCTAAATATTGTTAAGTTGCTTATTACTTTGTATATAAACTGATTTACATATTTATACACACACGCGCGCGCGCACGCACGCACGCACACACACACACACACACACACACACACACACACACACACACACACACACACACACACAAAAATAGTAATGGATTATAGAAGATTCAGATTTCATCAGTCAGATATTAACCATTTTATATCTTGATTATTTTTTTCTATATCGTTAGTTGTCTAATTTACGTTGTTTGTAACATCTATATGAAAAAGTTTTGTATAAACAATACATAAATCTATAGAACTATAATTTTGAAATTTACGGCACAACTCTGAAATCGAGTACTATTAATTTTTAAATAAGTATACATATCTAAAAAATGAATATCAGAATAATAATATAATATGATATTAGTTATTATATTATCAGTTTCTTATTTTTAATCACTTAAATTTTTTAGTCACGTAAATTTCGATAATCATCAATTTTTAATAGTATCTTGTCGGTGTTACAACTAATCAAGTAAAAAAAAAAAAAAATATATATATATAAGTTATTCAGACAAAAAATTACTGCTTGAGCTTAATTAAAGAATATATTTTTATCATTTATCTTCTTTAAAAATGTTTTATTTCCAATTGTCTCAATTTTTTTGTTAAAAAATTTATTTAAAATTGATAAATAAAATTACAGTATAAAAATTTAATAAAGTTTAATAATATTTTACACGCACGCTCGCACGCATACATACAATTATATGTTTACCTTAATTTTTTCCCATTTATCGTCCACATCTTGAAGCCAACTTAAAAACAATCTACCATTATATCTACTTCTTGCATTTCTATCTTTTTCTTCTTGTTCCGGAGTAATGACATTATACACCTCTTCGTCTTTGAGAATTGTACAAACAGAAAAAGGTAGAGATTGATTAGCGAGTGCTCTGGCCGCTCTGCCATGGACTCTAAGAATCTCTTGTTCCACTGACAGAACTAATTTCTCTTTTTCAACCACATGTTGCATCCTGAGACGATACCGTTCTTTTTCTTGTTCGACATATAAATCCTTCATAGCTGTGTGCAAACCAACAGGTGGATTAACATTCGGTTCTTTTGCATTGCTAGCCAAGACGTATGTACAACGGTTCATCAAGTAATCCTTAAAACCTTGAGGAGGTTTCGGTTGAACGGGAAATAAGCCCTTTCGTCTTCTTTCGATCTGTAAAGAATATTAAAAATTTACATATTATATTTTATAATTCTCTTCTTCCAATCCACACTCATATTTTACGATAATTTACATCAATGATTATCATGAGCTATTTTAATCATAGAGGAAACTATGATTAAAGATATATACGCACGCACGCACGCACGCACGCACGCACGCACGCACGCACGCACGCACGCACGCACGCACGACGCACGCACGCACGCACGCACACGCACGCACGCACGCACGCACGCACGCACGCACGCACGCACGCACGCACGCACGCACGCACGCACACACACACACACACATATATATATATATATAGGGTGCGAGAAAAGTTCCGGGACGGCGAAATATCTCGAAAACTAAGCATTTTAGGAAAAAGTGTTTCAGACAAAAGTTGTAGGGTTTAAAAAGATCTATTTACTGATCTTATCAGTTTGACCTTGGATGGCGTCGCCAAGGTCAGATCGAAATTACATTAACTTTTTTAAATGGAACACCTAACTTTTTATTGCATATTCTTGTAGCTTATCTCGAGACCTTTCCAAAACATTACAAGAAAGTTTATTTTCGTTGAGTACTTTCCGAGTTGTGAGGCTTGAAAGCTACAGTGTACTGTAGTGTGGGTCCAGCCACTCTTGCCTTAACTGGCCGGACACACGCCACACTTGCCTTAACTGGCCGGACACACGCCATACTTGCCTTAACTGGCCGGACACACGCCACACTTGCCTTAACTGGCCGGACCCACACGCCACTCTTGCCTTAACTGGCTGGACCCACACTACAGTACACTGTAGCTTTCAAGCCTCACAACTCGGAAAGTACTCAACGAAAATAAACTTTCTTGTAATGTTTTGGAAAGGTCTCGAGATAAGCTACAAGAATATGCAATAAAAAGTTAGGTGTTCCATTTAAAAAAGATAATGTAATTTCGATCTGACCTTGGCGACGCCATCCAAGGTCAAACTGATAAGATCAGTAAATAGATCTTTTTAAACCCTACAACTTTTGTCTGAAACACTTTTTCCTAAAATTCTTAGTTTTCGAGATATTTCGCCGTCCCGGAACTTTTCTCGCACCCTGTATATATATATATATATATATATATATATATAGGGGAGACCGGGGCAAATCGTTAGACCTTTTTTTCTTTTGTGTCTCCTGAGTCCTATATTAATTAAAAAATAAAAAAAAGAGAGAGCGAGAGAGAGAGAGAGAGAAACATGAGCCGGTTTGAAAAGTTGAACCTTCCCCTTCACAATGCCGATATAAATAGAACATGCAAATGTACTTGTTTTAAAGTACATATAAAAATGTCGACCAATGTCAAGAATTAAGAATAGCCCCAAGCCCGGGCTAATTCGTAACTAGTCCGGGAATATTCCGAAATTTGTATTTTAAGTTGAAAGTCTGTAAAAAAGCTGTTGTTAAGACTTTCTTTTATTTAAAAAAGGATTTAGGTATACAAAAAACAAATGCAAACATACACGTTCGCATGTTCTTTTATGGCATCGGTGTGATAGATTTCCTAACCTCACAAGTGTCAATCTTTAACGCTTTATAATTTTTTACCTGCTTAACAGCGACGATTTTATATTCATATTCATGTTTTATATACACAATATTATCAAGTTTGAACTAAATCAATGAAGAACTTTACTTCAATGTGTAACAAACCGTCTTTCCGCTCCCCCCTCGGACCGTCCACCGTTCCGGGCTGTCCGGCCGAACAACCGCCGGACAGCGAAAACTCGGCGCGTAGCGCCAATAAGACAAATAACACCGGCGTAGTGCGCGTTGACGCATTCGCACGTGAGATCTCCGTGACAGATCTCCGCGCGCACGCGCTCGACCGGAGTGGCGACCGCTGGACCGATCTCGAGCGGCGGGGAGACCCCCACCGATTCCGTACCCCCGCACCGTCCCTGCCCTCGAGATTCGGGTATATAAGCGCCGCCGCTCCGAGAGTCGAGGCTTCTGCTTCTGCTTCTTCTTCTCCGTCCGCAGAAGAAAGCCTTCCTAGTGCTCACAAGGAGTTAAGCGCCTTAGCTTCCGTCAAGAGGTCTTGACAAGAGCCATCCGCCTTCCTCAAACCGCCGGTTCACGGGCTCAAGTCCATCTTGGGCTCCACCAGGGAATCCTGGTAGTCGGCACTTCCCGATCCGCCGTTCCCGCTTGGGTATCGACTCACGACCTGGGGTGTGGAGTTCCGCGCCTCTACCAAGAGCTCTTGGCGTGAGTCGATCACCACCGCTGAACATCGCGGTATTAACCGCCCCGCACCGGAATCGAGACCCGCGTACAGCTGTACCGCGCGCGTCAACAAAGGATTCCGAGTTCCGAGAAATCTCGGCTCGGAAATCCCGCGAACCAAGCATTGTAAATAGCTCCGTGTATAATACCGCGTCAAGACACTCGCGTGTAAATACCGTTCGTCCGTCCGCGCGCTTCGATTTCCGTCTGTCCGTCCGCGCGTAATCTCTAAGTTCTGTTACGTCTGTCCGAGCGTCACCGCCATCCGTCCGTCCGCGCGTCGTGGCTAAACCGCCACACTACTCCACTGTACGCTATATTACGCGAAATAAATTCGCTACTTTATACCATCCAACAAATAGAAAGTCTAGTTCTCTTGGCGACTTCAATCCGCGTCCTAGTCCGCCGAATTCACGCCGCCTCGTGCGCGGAAAAAGTCAGGTCGTTACAAATGTTTAACTCTGCGTAGCGCAGACGTTCGGAACACAGCCGAAGGGTTAGGGTTACCCAACTTGGGTTAGGCGCTGCAATCAGTATTAATGAATCGCCCCGGTGCTTCTTATTACGAAGCCCCAACATCAACTGTGCGCATTATTGCGTATAATCGACAAAAATAGACATCACACAGCAAAAAGTAAACACGAAATGTTTTAAATACATTCAACTGGACACGATACATTCAAAGTTTTCAAAAAAACCTTATTATCTTATTTAAATTTCGAAGAAACGCCGACTATCAGAAATTACTTTGACTGTCGCAAAACACATTTTTCACTAAAAGAAAGTCTTAACAACAGCTTTTTACAGTCTTTCAACTTGAAACATAAATTTCGGGATATTCCCGGACTAGTTACGAATTACCTCGGGCTTGGAGCTATTCCTAATTTTTGGCATTGGTCGACAGTTTTATATGTACTTCAAAGCAAGTACACTTCCATGTTCTATCTATACCGGCATTGTAAAGGGGAAGGGGTTTAACCTTTCAAACCGCCTCTTTTTTTTCTTTTTTAATGAATATAGGACACAAAAGAAAAAAAAGGTTTACCGAATAGCTTCCCTATATATGAGACGTTTTGCGTCAAACGGACCACCTCTCCTTCCAAAAATTAACGCAACAGAAAAAAACATTTGAGGTCTTAAAATATTCGTATACTTGTGTACATTTAAATAGAACGTGGCAATTTGTAAAATTCAATATGGCGGCTGAAAACCTGACAAATCGGGTCGAAAATGATTACTGTAAGGTTTTCGAGGTCGTTGATTACAAATCTGGAGACAGAATTACAAAATTCGAAATGGCGGATTTGGAAATGGAAATTGGAAAATCAGTATATAAAACGTATTATAATTGTTGTTTATTGTTGTGTATTATCAAGTCAAAAACGGCACCACAGTATCGCATTACTTGCGATTTTGTTCCTTTAATACATACTTTAAACAAGAAAAGCATGTCCATTTTGGATTTTCATTACTCACGAGCTTCAGAATATCATTTTGCAAGAAATTTTCGAGTTTTCATGTATTTCTCTTTGTTATGCCGTTGGTCATTGTAGAGTATTAAATTCCACAATACACAACAATAAATAACATGTATAATATTTACGTTTTATTTAACTGATTCAAAATCTGACCATTTTAAATCCGCCTTTTCAAATTTTGTAATTTTGTCTCCAGATTCGTAATTAATGATCTCGAAAATCTTGTAATAATCATTTTCAAGCCAATTTGTCAAGTTTTCGCATTTTAATCGAAGATATTGTAAAATCATTCGTGACTTTTGCGGATTTAAAGCGCCATATTAAATTTTACAAATCGCCACGTTCTATTCGAATCTACACAATTTACGAATATTTTGAGACCTCAAACATTTTTTTCTATTGCGTTAATTTTTGGAAAGAGAGGTGGCCCGTTTGATGCGAAACGTCTCATATATATGTGTATATATGTAATATATTTATGCATATTTTATAGATTTTAAAATCGATTAATAATTTTAATGCTAAAATATTTGATGTAAGTTTTTAGATTTTATTTTATTTGTTATTTTCTGCATAACTGTCAAGCACAGATTCAATGGAAGACTCAAGAGGTAGTGGAATTGTTTAAATATTAAATTTCCAAAAATTTAATATTTAAACAATGAAAATAGTGAAAGATATCTCAAACCGACACCTGAAAACATTTTAGAATATTTTTATGTTTCTAGAGCAACAAAATAACAAAATTTCTTGTGTCTTTTTAAATATATTTTTTTCAGAGAGAGACTTAATGTCAAATAATTCTTTATTTTAAACTCAACTTTCTGTTAAATGATTTAAATATCAAAATAGTACAATTATCATATAAATTGCAAATTTCTTAATAATATTTTGGTAACTTTGATAATATTTGGGCACAATATATGAGTAGATATAATAAAAAATAGGACTTTAACTTGAAAAATAACAATGTTCCCCATATTTTTAATAAAAATTTTTACTAATATTTATTTTTTAAATTATTTTTTATTAATTATTATTATAATTTTAACAATTATAAAATATATATTTTTAATAATGGGATGATCTTCAAATTCTATGTATTCTTTAATTGCGTCTATTCAAGTTATTTCTCAGTCTCATGAGGTTTGTCTTATAAGGTTAGTTTTATTATAATTATTTTAATTTTAATAATTTTAAGAGAGATATTCTTTTGTAGATTTTATAAAATGACAAAATTATTTTTGGTATTTAATAATATTAGTGCCATTATTTTTAGTATTTTTTATTAGAATATTAGCTGAGTTAAATCGGAGGCCCATAGATTTTGTTGAGGGTGAGTCTGAGTTGGTTTCCGGGTTTAATATTAAATATTTTATGGCAGAGTATGAGATAATTATTTTTTTTAGATATTTAATTTTAATAATATTTACTAATTTAGTATATTCGTGTGTGTGTGTGTGTGTGTGTGTGTGTGTGTGTGTGTATTAACATTTTATTATCATTAATGATTTTTATGCGGGGTATGTTACCTCGAATACGATACAACGAATTGATATATTTGTATTAAAAGATTATTTTACCTTTTATTTTAAATTATATTATTTTTATTAGGAGCTTTAAAATTTTATTAATGTTAATAATTTATGAAAAAATAAATAGCATCATCGTGTTCAGCAAGTCAAAATCTGTATGATTTACTATGTTTTTTACGTTTCCATTTCATGGGTAAAAAATAGCCTTTTTTAGCATTGTTCTTTACATATTACATACTCAAAAAGAAAATTATTAGATTTATATAAAAAAATGAAGGCCCTGTGCAGCAAGAAACGCGTTTAATTGATTAATGTACTCACAATTTAAATAATTTTTTCTAGCTTTATATAAATTATTATATTATATTATTTATTATACTGTAGATGTCATTTCTAAATGTATTTGAATAAATTTCGCTCATTAAAAGCTTAATTATTTTTGTTTTCTGTAAAAAAAATAAAGACAAGATTTTTTTGGTTTCTTGAAAATTTAACTTTTTAAGATAAAGAAACACTATAAATTTTTATCCAATCGAGTGTAGCATAGTACAAAAGTTCAAAAGTATTTTATGATAAGATAACAAACATAATAAAAGGTGTTGTATTACATAAATATGTTAAATTAATTATTTATTTAAAACTATCATAAATTAGAACATTTCAATTTAATTTATCATTTTTAATCAAGTCTACTAATATATAAATTTACTGATTACATTGCTCAGAAAAAAAATAAATTGAGAATTTACTAATCAATGTAAGAGTAAAAATAATAAACAATATCATATGGAATATTTTCCTCTTTTAAGATTTTTTTTTCTATCACGAAAAACTTCAAAGAGTAAGGCCAAATTTGGTCCATTTCTTGAACCTCGAATTTCAAACTTTCTTTTATGCTAAATAGTATTATATAATGGAACATTAATTCCAGAGAAATTTTAAAATGAGCATAAGCGCGGTTCCAGAGATATAAAGGGTTGAAAATGATGGTTTCTCATAAGGCGCCATTTTTAGACTTCTTTTCTGTTGTTTGAATAAAAGTTACCATTTCCCATTGTATTTTTGTGCGCTAAACACGAATCTGGTAAGGACATTGCTCTATTACGTCAGATTTCTTAGAAAAGTGTCAAAAATGATCCTTTTTACCTCATCATGGCGTAAGAAAAGAAATCTATTTCTATCTATCTAAACATCTATCTAAAAGAACATATATATGACAAAGTGAAACATTGTTTCTTATAGATTTTTATCCCGGATTGAAATATGACCTTAGTTTTCCATTATATAGTACTATTTGGCATAAAAAAAGTTTGACATTCGAGGTCCAAGAAATGGGCAAAAAAAATAGGTCTTTTTGGCATCACTTTTTTTTAATTTTTTACATTTAAAATATGTTTTATATTTATTATAATATGACCTAAATATGTAGTTTTATTTTTTTATTTATAGTACATCATATAATATTAATAGTATCTTTGATGTGGCTTGCTACTTTTTGTTTTTCATTTTTATATTTTATTTGCTATCTAATGATAAGTTATATGTCAGTAAATTTAGGTATTGACAGAATTGGTTAAGGATGAGTAAGTTAAGTCGGAACATTCTAATGGTTTTAAATAAATAATTAATCTAACATATTTAATACATCTTTTATTATGTTTTATTGATCTATTAAAGTATTAATTTTTTAAGACTTGTTTGATTTTTGTAGGAAACCTTTTAATTATACTTGTATATTGAACAGCATAAATGTTTGTATAAATGTTATGTGTATTAAAAATTCTAGTATGTAAATGGCTATTTGAAATTGTTGCAAAAAATTCCATATATTATCGAAAATTGAAGAGATACCTTACCTGTTTTCTAATATTTAAAAACAATTGATAACAATTGGTAATGGGTTGATCGTGTGGATGAATCTCTGGTCCCGTATTAGTAGCCTCAGCTGCTTCATTAGCAGCAGCCGTAGCTGCGGCTTGTTGTGCTTCCTTACTAGGTTTCATTTTTCTCTTTCTAGGATGAAGCTCGACAGCTGGTGCCGGCGTACCGGTGTTAGACATCGTTGAGGATGTGGTCGCCGAGATATTCTCCAAATTTTCCATGCCACCATCCTTTTGATTTTTCCCGGTGGTGTCTGTATTTTTGTCTGATTTCTCCATGGCTGTGTTACATTTAGAAACAGTTCCTGTACTTGTGGATTCCGACAACGTAGTCTTATTTACGTCGGATCCGACTATTTCTGGAGTAGGTGAGTGATGCCTTTGTTGTGGCGAAGAATTATTCGAACGATCTATACTAGTATTAGCTGGTAAAGGTGACGAAGTAGAATAACCCCCATTACTTGATGAAGGAACAGTTTCTTTTGGTGCCATTGAACCATTATTACCATTTCCAGTCCCCCTATAACAATATAATTGTAAGATTATATGTCATTTATAAATGACTATTTACAATCACAATTTTGCTGTTATATTGCCGTTGCATTTTGTTATGTCTTTAATAGAGAGCTTGTATAAGAAGAGATGCAAACTAATCATGTAATCAATTTTGTAATTAATTACAGAAAATTTTTGTTCATCGTCATGTGATCAATTGACATCATTTATAAAAACAACAATACATAAATCCTATATAAATATAAGGATAAGGTCATATTAACTTAAAATATGAATATATATTAAATATTATAGAGCTTATATAAGAGACTTCACGATATCAGCTTTAAATTGCTAATAGTGGCTAAGAACTGTATCAGTACTTATAATTTATTCACATATAAATAAGATATTTTGTTCATTTATATGGAAATAAAATGAAGACATACTTATAAAGCTATTATTTAAAATACAAATAATCCTAATATGACCGGGAAGTGTAACAAATTAAATTAACGAGAAATGACAATACCGATCGAAAGCAGTTCTTAGTGTTCAAGATTTTTCTATGTGAATTTTACAAATGTTTACAAAATTCTTCAAACTGCACGCCGAATTGTTTTTCCGAACATAAAACATAGATTTTTAAGAACCTCAAATGTAATATCACAAAATTAAATTGTTAATTAATTTAATTATTTTTTTATGCTTGTACTCTACTACCCCCTTTAATCCTGAAATATATAAAAAAATATATAAAAAAATAACAATTGCGAAAAATATTACCTCGACCATGGTAATACCTGTATTTCAAGTCCGGAAAAAAATTCGGTGTGCAGTTAGAAGAATCTTGTAGAAGTTTGTAAATTCACATAGAAAAATGTAAAGTACTAAGAACTGCTTTCAAATAGTATGGCATTTCTCATTAATTAAATTGAAAAAAAAATAAGTATTTTTTAAATTATAACATTACAAAAATTATTAAATTTCAAAATTAATTATTTTTTTTATTAACTTAAGTTTTAATTCAATTAATTTCATTCTGGGTTAACTTTTATCTTAACTAAGTTAAATTTTCAAAGTTGCTAACTTT